>NC_050443.1:19417978-19704316 GCF_903995425.1 Onychomys torridus
CTTTAATCCCAGCCCTCCTGAGGCAGAGGAAGGCAGATCTTTGTGAGTTCAAGGCCAGCCTGGGCTACCAAGTGAGTTCCAGGAAAGGCACAAAGCTACACAGAGAAACCCTGTCTTCAAAAACCAAATAAAAGGAAAAGGAAATAAGAAGGCTAGATAAGAGTCTTCCTCATCACAGGTGCTCTTCTAAACAACCTCAGTCTCACTGGCTCACCAATCAAACTGGACTTCAGTAGATTTGAAGCTCTAGTTTACACTTGATTCTCTATTTGCAGTAAGTAGAATTTTTTTTCTGTTTCTTCAGGAAAAGTCACATACCACCTACTCAGAGAATAGTGCCCCCTACATGTGTCACCCACATTAAGCTTGGTTCTTCCTGCCTCAGTTAATTTAATGCTGGTGATTCTAGAGACTGTGAGGTTCAGGAAGGGTGTAGCTTGCACATTCTACCTGGTTTTCTCTTCAACTTTTATTCTGTCTCCTCCCCAACCCCCAGTCTAGTGCGTGGTGCCTTGCACTTGTCAATCTTCTCAGAGCACTCAGAGTATGCATTGCAAAACCCAAGCACCTTTCAACATAGTCTAGTTGATGATCAACCATCCTTAAAGTAGACAAAGACTTAGGAAATTTCTATTGTCTAAAGACTTTCTATAACTACTCAGGCCATACTTTCTTTCCGAGTATACACAGCAGCCTGGGGGTGGGTACAATGTGGTTCCCATTGTCCCAGAGGACACTGACCCAGTCCTGGCTCTGTCTGAGCTGACTATCTGGCCTTGATCATTGCTGTCCCTTTCTTGTATCTTTTCCCTTTGTGAGATGAGCATGTCCTTACTAGGTGATGGCAAATGGCATACTGTAGCTGGCAGCCGGTTTTCACTCTTCCAGGTCTTAGATCAGTGCCGAATCCACAGTGGTCCAAGATGTTTGGCTAGTTTATTCCCTAATCCACTGCTGAATTGCATGAATAAGGTTAAATGCTTTTTCATTACAGCTTTGAGGTATAATATCTTCAATTCTGCTATGGTGTAGACTTTGTTGACAGTGAACTCAGAGAAGCCCTATTTCCTGGAGCCCCTACCCCACCCCTTTGCTTCTGTAGCTGGGGGCAGGTAGACAGCCTCATGTTGTTCTGCACTGTACCCAGCACATGTGAATCCATACTGGCTCATTGATACTAACACTCAGCAGTGACCCTTTCATACCTCCTTTGCCATTACATCTCTGTGGATGCCTCAAGGCCTATTTCCTTTTGCAGTTTGCCTTTCTTGTGTGTGATGGAGCAGAAATTATGATTCCAAATACTCACTGGCATTTCCAGGTCTTTATTAGTCTTGAAAACACACTCACTTGACACATGATACAAGAGGAGTGGGATTGCTGAACAGTGAAAATTCCAAATACATAGGCCAGTGCAAGGAACTCAAATCCTTGCAAAATTCACCTGGGTGATTTAAACATCTGCAGAGTGCCCCCCTGCAACATACTGGAAATAGTTATCCATGTTTGTGGGTTTAATTAGCCCTCTCCCTATTATTTCTGTCCACGAAGAACCTGCAAATGTAACTTGATTTGAAAATAGGGTCTTTGAATTTGTACTGAAGTTAACAGGTCACAGAGGGCTTAGGGTGGACCCAATTTCATTGATGTCACATTGTGTGAAGACAGACACAGAGACTGCAGATGTATTGCTACTTGACAAAGAATCATTGGGTATCTTATGTCAAAGAGGTAGGACATATTCTTCCTATGAATAAAGCAAACATGGCCTGCAGACTAAGAACACCAAGCTGTTTTAAGCCACTGGTCTGTGGTAATTTGTCATAGCTGCCTGAGGATGTTAGCACACACGCCAACCCCTTATTGATCTTGCATGAATCTCCTTGAGGTGGGGAGCTTCATGCCATCACTGTTGCTAGAGCACTCCTTCTTCCGTGCTCTTCTAAGGAATTATTTGATTGCATGGGAAGGCCTGAGGGCCTATAGTGGCTTAAACAATGTAATTTATTTTGGGGAGGGTAGGACATTGAAACAGGGTGTTGTTATATGTCACAGGCTGGCTGCAAACACACCATCCTCTTCTCTCAGTCTCCCAAGTTCAGGATTATACCCAGCTATAACTTACCTTTATATTGAGATAATGAACACAAAAGCAAGATACTCTAAGGGTTTCTCCCAGCTGAGAGACCCCTAGGTTCATTGCTCATGATCCCCACAGTGATGAACAAATAGCTGTGCCAAACCTCACTTTCATGTCCTCACACTGGTGTGTATTCACAAGCAGGAGAGAATGGAAGACTCCTATCCTCTTTTCATTTCTAATCAAAGAAGAAAATAATAAAGCTCCAACAATTCCTCAAGACCTTTTTGTCAGAGTTTAGGCACATGTTTATGGATAGGAAGACATATAAAGTAATTCACGGCAATAGATTTTCTTGTGGGAGGTAGAATGTTTAAGGTGAGAAGGAAAGAAAGATGATTTGGAGGAGGAAAGAGGCTGCCCTACCTATCTGGAGGTTGCCATACTCCCTCTGGGAGTTCTCTCCAAGGATTAGGTTGCCCCACACTTCTTGAAGACCAATATATATTAGGCTCTGCTGTGCACCTGAAGGACAAGACAGAATCAATCATGCTCAGAGACAAAGTCATGATGTCTCTCTGAATAAAGGTTCCCAAGAGACTCACATCTTTATCTCCAGAACCTGCCATGTGTTCTTTCACAAGGCAAAAGTAAATTTGTAGATATGGCTGAGTCTTGAGACAGAGGATTATCTATTGAGTCCAACAATTAAAAGGATGCTTGGCCAGAGGTAGAGACAGAGATGGGAAGAAGGGAAAAAAGACCAGAGCTGGCATCATCACCTGCTTCCAGAAGATGGAAATGCAGGCAGTCCTTAGAATGTAGACCAAGCAAGAAACCTGTTCTGGTCCAAACCCTACAGTGGGTCAATCTACTGGCCCCTTGATTTTAGCCCCTGAGAGCAATTTTACACTTCCAGTCTTTAGAACTATGCAAGATAAATGCATATTGCTTCAATCTATTAAATGTTTAGCAATCTGTTACAGTTGCAGCAACAGTTCAAAACTAACCAAGCCCTGGAATCATGTCCCAGGGTCTCAAAAAACACAAGGAAGTCCATTCTTTCCTTCAAGGCTCTCCCTGGAGCTCTGCGTGTGCCCATGACTGAAACATAGGTTGAACTGGCCTAGCTCACATGCTTGCCACTTATCCACAACCTAGATCAGGGAACATCCCAGATCCCCATTCATATACCACAGGCTTCTTTGTGGACTGTGGGGGTTCTGTGATTTTGCTCACTCAGGCACAAGTCTCTGCTGGCAGTCTGGTTCCCTCTCCTTCAATCTACACAGCAACAATTGCTGATCAATGTGACCCCCAGTTATCTAGCTACTTCCTCCAAATTGGAATGTTCCCTCCTTGAAGGAGGAGGAAGAGGTAGGTCCCTGAAACTCAGAAAGCTACAGGCCTTACAAAGCTCAAGGTTTTATACTAACAGTTGCTGGTGAAGGAGAGACTCTGGTGGAGCTACCAACAAGTTAGACAGAGAGCTCTAGGGATGCAGCTTTCACATGCTATCACCAAAGCTGAGATGGGTCACTTCTACTTCATAGCTGCCTTTAGTCACCAATGTTTCTGCTTAAGTCAATCCAATAAACTCATTGGCTCACCATACTAGACTTCAATGGGACTGACTTTTTGATTTTTTGCTGGTATCCTAGCTGGGGAGAGCAGACATTTATTATGCCTTCCTAGGCAAAATCATGAAATTCCAACAGAAGATTCCTGTGATTACAGGGGCCCTGAAGCATGGTCTCCAGTGACTGGACAGTGACAGATGGCACAACTAGGCCCACAGGGCTTGGCTTCCCAATAAGGAACAGTGCTAGGCAGGAAGAAGTCTTCAGTTAAGCTAGACTGAAACCAAAGCACAAGACTGCAGAAGAATGCTGTCTCTTTCCTCTTTCCCAGAGTTTGCCCCACCCAGAAGATCAAGTTTCAGCTTGGTAGCTATGACATTGAGTCTAAAGGCAGTGGTGGGCTTCCTAGATCTACAGGTTTCCTGGTCTGAGCATGAGACAGGACATACAGCAGGGAAACAGTGTGTGTTTGGTTGTTGCAGGCATGGCGAGAATTACTTTTTGAGGATTTGCAACCCCAAATAGTTGGGGTTTTACATTTAGAAGAACCCTGTCCCTGCCATCCTGATTGCCTCAAGGAAGAGCTAGTCCTTTAGAGAACTATGTCTTCTAGCCTTTTCTCAATAGGTACTGTGCTAGTTTTACGTCAACTTGACACCAACTAGAGTTACCTGAAAGGAGGGAACCTCAATTGAGAAAATGCCTCAATAGATCATAAGGGCATTGTAATAGAGTTTCTCCAGGATTTATGCTGAGACTCAGCATCATAAAATCACAGATATATTCAACTGAGGATAATGCTATTACAATGTTACTAAGCAAGGAGGAGGCTACAGACATGGCTCCTGAGTTTTGCTCACTGTCTGGTCATATATGGTTCCTTCCAGAATGCCCTTGGGAAGATGGCTTGGACAAGGCATTGTGAGAAGGCCTTGTTACTCAGGTCCTACTGGCTGGAGGACTTGTCTTGGGGAGAAACAGGCTTGTGCTGTGATTTCAATATGATTGATGCCCAAAGGTAATGGTGACAGGGGGAGCCAGTCTGCTTCCTATAGGATTCTGGGGCTCTTCTCTCTCCTATAGGACCATGTGAGGCCAAAATGGTGGTCTTCCAAATGACTAATCCAAGACCTTGCAATAGACAGATGAAAAACCACACACTTAGATCACCAGGAGTCAAGCTCTTGCATGTGAGTTGTAAAGGACATAGGTTGCTTTTTTGGGAGAATCTTGGCCTCTCTGCTGGGTACAAAGAATTAAACATATTCCTACCTGCCCATAGCTCTCACTCTCCAACCCCCCCCCCCAAAAAAAAAAAGAGAGAAAGGGACATAAGAGAAAAGAGAAGACATCAGAGAAAAATATGAAAAAGGAAAGAAAATAACAAAGATCCAGTAAGAACTCCATTCATTCTGCATAATTTGCAAAATTGAGCTAAGGGCCACCAAGGATCTTTATTATTTTTATGTGACACCAATAAACCAGTTGGCACTCTCTCCTGTGTCACCCCACAAGTTCACAGCCACTCATCTTTTTTGCATAGAGAAGCATGTTTCCTGAATTTCATTCCTTTATAATAAACAGAAGTCTCAAAACTGCTCCCAGCAGGCCCTGTCTTTACCCCACAGTCTGTGCCTTCTCCTGGCTACTTGAAGCAGCTTTGCCTCTTTTGTGTCTGTTGATCCATTGGAGAATACTATATTGGGAATGAATGTTAGCTGACTGTAGCTTTTCAGTATTTTTTCTTTATTTATTTTAATTAGCTCTCACATAAGATAAGCTCAGCAGTACATTGTGAAATTTAGAGACAGGATTGTTGTAACATAGGGGTCTTTGTGAAAAGAAGCACACTGAAATCTGCTGTGGGCCTTGAGGGATGTTCTGAGGTTTATCTTGACAACAGAACCAAGAGGAAAGACACAGAGATAGACAAGACAGAATCAGACACAGAAGATGGAGATAGGTAGAAACAGAAGAGACAGAATTAGAAATAGAGGAGATGATAAAGAACAGAGACAGAGGAGACAGAAAAAAAGAAAGGAGATAAAAAATAGAATGGGAGATGCACTGTGATCCTGGAGGTTGAGAATTTCAAAATGTATACTGAGCAAGCTGAAGACCCAAGAGAGCCAAAGATATAGTTACAGTTTGAGCAAAAATGCCTGAGAAACAGGAAAGCGAATTGAGAAAATTCCAGTCTGATCCAAGTCCAAAAGCAAGAGAGGGTCACTGTGGTAGCTGGAAGAGGATCAGACAGAGAGAAAGCTCTTGCTTACTCGGCACTTGGCCTTTTCTTCTCTTCCCATCAAGATTGGCTAGGGCTCACCCTGTTTCACAGTCTACCAATTCTAATGGCAATCCTGCTGTGTAGCAACTTCTTCCCAAGCTCCAGAAGACTTGGAAGTGAGGCTTATTAAGACCAAGAAGCAATCAACTCAGAAGTCTCAAGAAATACACGAAACTGGCCAGATACACAAGGCCTCTCCTCCAAGCATTAAAGACTACTGAGGGGTATAGATCCCCTGAACAGCCTCAGAGACATTCTTTGACATATTATTCTGTGAGTAAGTTGTGGAGTGAGCTCCAAGGTTCTAGCAGTCATGAGATGTCAATCATGCTGTGGTGGGCTTTTGGTGATATGTGTAGTCCCTACTTCTATAACTAATCTCTCACCCACATTCCTATAAGGAGATCCAGTGAACTCACTGGGTCACCAAATTGGACTTTTGTGATATCATTGCTTTGATCTGTTATCAGTTCCCTATCTAGGGTTAATAGACTTTTGTATTATGTCTCCCCAGAAGTAGTGGCACAAAACAGTTTAATCCATAAGCTGTAGTGGAAGTTTTCCTGTGTCCCACCTGGCCTGTGGTCAGGACAAATCTCTCTTACCTGCCAGTCCTGCAGCTGCTTGGACCTAGGTAAACTGTATGGCCTAATGGCTCAGGCTTCTTGCTAGCTAGATCTTACATCTTAAATTAACACATTTCTATAAATCTATACTTTGCCATGTGGCTCATGGCTTACTGGTATCTTTACATCTTGCTTCTCATGGTGGCAGCAGCTGGCAGCATTCCTGACTCAGCCTTCCTGTTCCCAGAATTCTCCTCTCTGCTTGTCCCTCCTATACTTCCTGCCTGGCTACCGGCCAATCAGCATTTTATTTATCAACCAAATCTGAGCAATACATTCACAGCATACAGAGCAATATCCACAGCAATAACTATACTTGGATATAATATGTGCAGCATGACATTTAACTAGTTGTCTTGGGGCCTCACAATCTGTTCAAACTGATATGTGAGATTAAGCATTGTAAAAATGGCAACAATAATCACAGAGCACGTGTCAAAGAAACCCCCACAATTGTAAGTCCTTTGTCCAGGCTTTGGGATTAGCAAGTCACAGGGATTACTATTTGAGAGCTGTAGATGATAGGGAAAGGCACCTGTGATTCTACTAGGCAGAATCAGAGGGTGCCTCTGTATATCAAGCTTGAGCCTCCCTCCAGGTCTAGTCCTACAAGCTCCCACCTCCTCTGGCTGAGGGTCCTTGGCCGGCTAGTGGTTCTGGCCAGGATGTGATTTCTCCATTCACTGTCTTGCAGAAAATATGTGACAGCTTGGGGTAGCCTCCTAAGGAAGCTGAAAGAAAAGGGCTTTATTTGTAAGCTGGGTTTAAGTCTAACACAGAAAGAAAAAAAAGATGCTCATCTGAGAGGAAGACTTCCAATGATAAAGGTGGGTGTAGATAGATTCTTTCTTGATAATCTAAGAATTCTTAATGGCTCTGCATAGTCGGTTTGAAAATGTAGCTGAAGAAGAAAAACTATGATTTTCTTTTCTCATAAAGAAAGCATAAGGTGGCTCCATGTCATTAGGAATTTGGTTTCTTTCTCTCTCAGAACTCTGCCAGTCTCTAGGAAAGAGCCCTTCAGTCCTTAACTCTGAGATTAACCTGTATAATGCAGCCTATCTTTATAGCCCACAGAAGAGAGAAAGGGGGTGGGAGGATGTGGACATGACTGAGAAGAAATTGGGTGTGGGTGTGGGTGTGTATGTCAAACACACTCTACATCTGCATCCCTGTTTAGAGCTCTCATTTCTTTGCTCTTTTCTGCATACCAAAGGATGAAGTCCTGAAGAATGCCTTTTTGTTGTTCAGCCTTCTGTCTTATCTAGTCATAGCCATTTCTAGCCTCTGACGGACACTGCTACAGGCAAGGAAGAAAGAGTACAAGGTGTCCCTTGCTTGTCTCTCTGCCCAGAGCAGTTTCTCTGGCAGTGGTTGGCCTGCCCTGTAGCTCCTGCTCTAGAAAGCAAGATCCTGGAGTCCTGAGGGGTGACCTTGATGACAAGCTCTGCCTCCTGGTTGTTCCCATTTGTCTCAAGAAAGAAAGAACTGTGTTATTTCCAGTTTCTATGTAGGGTCATGTGAGCACTCAGCCACATTCAATTGAAAACACCAGTTGTGCTTCTGGTGGGCTGTGTTTGCTAGAGGTTCATCTCCCCTGCTCCCAACACTACACACACACACACACACACACACACACACACACACACCCCTCTGACCCTACAGTGGGAACTTTTTTTCTAATGTAGAGTGGAATGTTGAACTTTAGGCTCCAGTGAGCCTGCAGGCAGAGATTTGAAATCTTACTCTACCATGAAGTTATTTGTAGAACTACATGTAACACTGAGAAAAATTGATCTGCTAATAAACCAAAACTGAAAACTGTTCTTAATGCTAGACTTTCAGTTAATCAACAAAGGAAAAAAAAATATACTCTATTTGTTATTGTTTCAATCAGGCTACAATGCAGCTGCATTTTTGGTACTTATGCTAATTTCCTAAAGTCACAACAAAGAATTAACACATATTTGATGACTTTAAAAAAAAAGCATGTGTTTTCTTACCATTTTAGAAACCAATAGTCTAAAATTCATTTCACTGGTGTCCATACAAGAAATACAGCTCTTGCCTCAAAGGGGATAGGACAGTTTAATCTGGAGCCAAATATATGAGTGACCATGGCCCAGAGACACAGATTTAGGTCACCTCAAATTCCATGTTCCAGTGGAAGAAATTTCATAATGTTAACAGACCAGAGAAAAGTCATAAAGTCATAAATCAAGGCACTTTTCAATACATTGGTAGAAACACTAGGTAGGCCATTATAGCTCAGTGGAGAAATCTCAGCTATAGGCCTCAGATATGATTTGATTCTTCTTAGTCCTTTGATTGGTAGGGAATAGGGATTTGTTAATACACTCCAAGGGTTTTTAATATATTTATCAGGTTTAGCTTTATCTACTAGCACAGGATGTTAGGTCTGACACAGAGGTAGGCAAAGAAAACTCTTTAGGGGACTAAATATAGCCCAAGATCAACTATAATTAGTCTCTGGACCTGCCATATTCTACCCTCTCTAGAACACTGCAGTTCTAACCAGTCCATCAGCCTTCTTTCCAGGAATTCTCATACACACTGGGTAATAGTGACCTTGTGCTCCCTATCCCTCCTCAAGGTACAAGAGTAAGTCTCTGCATACCTTGGCTAGTAGCCCCTTCCTCCACAGCATTGACCTCAGTTGTACCATCACCACAGTCTCTAGTCAAATTTGTTTCTGCTGCTCTCACACAAGGACACATATAGACTCGTTCACTCAAGTGACTCTTCTGCCTGAGCCTCCAGTTCACTAATTTATTTTTAATAATTTCTTCTGGTGAGTTAATCCAACATTACTAAACTGATAAATAATTAAACTAGTACAGGTATAACAATTGCTGGTTTTGGTCTGTGGGAAGGGTCAGATTTTTCCTGGTCTATTTGACTTGTAAATGGACAGCTCTTCTTTCTTTGCCATCCTGGGTAGAAGGAGAAGAAAGTCAGGAAGCAACAACTTTCAGGGACTTCTCAGGCTGCCCTGTTTAAAAACATTCTGATATTCTTCATTTTGCAGAGGGGAGCTTTGTATTGGCCCCATCACTGGAAATGTTCTGCATGTTCTTAAGCAGATATGTGAAGAAGCTCTGCTAAAACATCCCACTGCCTGCTTATGCATTGTGGGAACAATGAGGATAGGAAAAGAAGCAGTGTTGATTGACACACAGCTGGGGACACACAGAACTCCAGTGTCCCCAATCCCAATTCATTGCTGAAAGAGCTGCTAGCTGCTCAGTTATTAGTTAGACTTCTACTTGTAGATCCTGGAGCACCTCATCCCCATCACCATGGGTGATCATGCCACAGCATCAATCACATGCTGGTGGAACTAAGACATCATCTATGCCTTAAAGACCAAGACCTACCTACCTAGGCGTGGTCACTAAGCACTCTCCCCTGAAGTGGCACCATTTTATAAACTTTCTAAAAGGTAAAGGCTTGGTTGTGATGTCCTTGATGACAAGTCTGCAGAGAAGCAGAGTAAGATGTGGGAGGACTGTCAATGAGTAGTTAAGTAGGAGATGGCACACCAGAGCCCTCCTAGGCTATGGACTATGAGGTTAGAACCAGGCTTTGCTGTGCTGCAAAAGGCTGTGGATATGGCAAACTACACTCCACGGCTCCACCCCCAACTCATGAGGCATCAGTTTCCTCTTCTCACTTCTTCATCTGGTCCCCATCTGTACTTACTCCATCTTAGCCCTAGTCTGGCAGGCATGGGCAATTCTGCAAGAGGGAGACCTTCCGTGACATTACAAAGCAACTGGCTAACTGAGAAAGATGAAGCAGATGTGCAGCCTCCACTGAGAGACAAAGTGGGCAGGGCAGCTGCAGTAGCAACATCTCCTGAGAGGCAGTAGAATGCTGTGAAGCTTCTCTCAATGGCACCCTAATTACTAGATTTAAATGAAAGCCAGTCTCAGCAATTATAAGGTTTAATCCAGGGAGAGTGTACTGTGAATCAAATCTAGCTAAAGGTTATTGATGTCCCAGAATTTTGGTGACTGTAGCTGTCACTGCCTTCAGCATATTTGATTGGCTTCCAGTGTCAAAATGGAGACCTTGTCAGAGCTCTGGGTGAGTCCTCAAGAGAGTGTAGTAGAGTGTGGGAGGATGGATTATGAGGTTCTAGTAGACATCTGTCTCTCATTGGATCAGCCAAAACAGAAGAACTGGCATATAAATAGTAGGCCAAGGAGCCATTACTGAGTCCACTGTTAAAAGTGAAGGGTAAAAGTGTACAACCTCACTCTAAGTCAATTAGCACCTTTCAGGGAGACCAACCAACTAGTCTAGTTACACCTGCTTTTTTTTCTTTCTCTTAAGAACAAATGAGAAAAGATGCTTGAATCTAGGGTGTGCTTGTGTGCTGCCTGCCCTGTGGGTTGAATGGCAGTCATCAAATGGTGGATGTCTGTCTGGAACTGGCTGGTGTAGGGATGCTATGCTTCTGATAAAGCAGGTTTCCTGCTCATGCCTGTACCAATACTGGGGTACCAGGAAAACACAGCATTCTAAGAGGATTTCCATTTTGCAGGTAGCACTACTCCCAAAGAGGAGAAAGACACAAAACAGCCTTTCTGCTCAATGGGAATCAATGATCTTATCACTGTATACTTTATAACATTGTTATAAACTACATTAGAGCACAGCAAACATTTGCTAAATTTGTCATGTGTTCTTGGCTAAGTAAAGAAAAGATCATTGTAGCTGGAGATTTCTCCTGTTCCAACAGGCTCACAGCCACTCAGACCCAAATAAACACACAGAACTTATATTATTTAAAGTACTTGGCCTAATAGCTCAGGCTGCTTGCTATCCAGTTCTTTTATCTTAAACTAACCCATTTCTATTAATCTCTAAGTTGCCATGTGGCTTGTGGCTTACCAGTACTTTTACATCTCACTTTCTCCATGTCTGACTGGTGACTCCTGACTCAGCCTTCCTGTTCCCAGAATTCTCTTCTCTGTTTGTCCCACCTACACTTCCTGCCTGGCTACTGGTGAATCAGTATTTTATTTATCAACCAATCAGAGAAACACATTCACAGCATTAAGAATATATCCACAGCAGATAACTAGTTCTAGTTTTATAGATGAGGACACTGAGATTTAAGGTTGTGTCCAACAGAAGTGGAACCAAAGCCAAGAAACCCTCACTCTCATCTCTGCATAGGGGTGAGATGGCCCTGTAGGGACACTGATGTTACAGAGATGCAGCTATGCCTTCAAGCAGTCTTGAGGAGACTCAGAAGGCACACTTTGAGAAAGGCAGGATTATGTTTGTGTACTGTTGTAGTTTGAATAAGATGTCCCCAACAGGTATGGTTGTTTGAACATTTGATCCCCAGTTGGTAGCACTTTTTAGAGAGGTTTGGGAGGTGTGGCATTGCTGAGGCAGTATGTCACTGGGGTGGGCTTTGAGTGTGTATAATCTCATTCCACATCCAGTTTACTCTCTCTGTTTCACACTTGCAGTTATATGTGTGAACTCTCAGCTTCCTGCTCCTGCCATCATGCCTGCTGCTTGATGCCATGCCTTCTCACTATGCTGGGCTCTTATCCTCTGGAACCAGAGTAAATAAACCAAATAAACTACTTCTTCTACACATTGCCTTGGCCATAGTATTTTATCACAGAAACAGAAAAGTAACCACTACAGTCTCACATAGTGGTGGCTTGGGTGCAGTGCTTAAACCCCAGCAACCCCACCCTGCATGCTGGAAACACACTGAGATTGTGGATCCCTAGATTTTATTTACAAGAAGCCATTCATCATGCTATGGTTATCATAAAGACACAAAGGCACTGAGATGGTTTGAATAAGAGTATTTGTCATAAGATCATGTATTTGAGTACTTGGTTCTTAGAAGATGGAACTGTTTGGGAAGAATTTGGTTTGCCTTTGTTGAAGGAGGTATGTCACTGGGTCATGGCTTTAAATTTTTCAAAAGTGCCATTCCCAGTTAACTGTCTCTACCTCATGCTTGTATATCATATATAAACTCTTAGCTACTGCTCCAGCACCATGCCTGCATGCCTGCATGCCTGCATGCCTGATGTCTGCATGCCTGATGTCATATTCCTCACCAGGATTATCACAGTCTCTAGCCCTCTGGGATTGTGATTGCCAAATTAAATGCTTCCTTCTATAAGTTGATTTGGTTATGGTGTCTTAGCACAGAAATAGGAAAGTAACTAAGATAGGCACAACTAACTTTGGATATCTAATAACTAGTTTATTTTGAGCATAAATATGCCCACAGCATTGCACAAGACATACTTATTGAAATAGTGACTCAGCTGTTAAGAGAACATACTACTCTTGCAGAGGACCTTAGTTTGGTTCCCAGCACCCAGGTAAGGTGGCTCACAATTGCGTAACTCCAGTTCCAGGGATCTGATGCCCACTTTCTTCTGAGGGTATACACTTTCTTTCTCCTCTCATCTCTCTTTCTCTGTCTCTCTGTCTGTCTCTCTTTCTCTGGCACAATTGCACACTTAAACACATATGCACACAGACACACACTAGTTAAAAACAACAAAAATATATCTATAATAACCCTCCCCAGACTCTGGCATACATGCCCAAAGTCCCACCAAGACACATACTTTTCAACACTCCTGCTCACCCAGGGCACTCACTCACACCTGAGCATTGGGTAGGCCACTGGATGATGTTGGCTTCTTGTCACAAGAGACCCTCATTCTATTTGCAGATTTAATTTAGATTAACATGGAAAAGAATGGACTACTTTTCTATATGCTGAATGAATATGGCTTAATTTCTAGGGAAGATAGTTCTCTCTGTTTCTTCCCCCCTCCCACCGTGTGTGTGTGTGTGTGTGTGTGTGTGTGTGTGTGTGTGTGTGTGCACACGCACACCTCTCTATATAGCCTAAGAAAAAAAAAGTTGGTGAGCTTCTGGGGAAATTTCTTGGGATTGTTCCCTGGAAACCACAGGATCCTGGAATTAGGAATTTTCTGTGTAAGCTAAGTCTTAATGGCTGATAGAGCCAACGGTGAACTGCCTGCTTTCAAATTCTTGATACTTCTCTGGCATTTTCAGCCTCAACAGTAAGGTCATCTTCACTGTCCAGAAGCCACAGCATCATGCTTGGCCTGCCTGGCTGGAGTGTGGACACTGCCCCTCTGAGAGATGCCATCATGGAACTTTATCTTTGGGGCATGACATGACCATAACCATCTAGAATCAGAACAGCTGTGATCATGAGAGCATAAGATTGGCCCTATTAACATTCCATCACAGAAGGAAAGTGGGAGGTTATGGCCCTCATAGGAGGATCTAGCTACTCACTCCCCGACTTCCCCCAGCTGCATGTAATCCTGTCTGAGCTGCATGTGATCCTGGGTGTGCATAAAAGTGGGAAGGTTGACAGGGATAGGATTCAAGCCATCGCATGCTGGGGTGCAGCTTTTGGTGGGGCAGCAGCCTGGGAATTACCCCTGCTCCTGTAAGTAACCCTAAAATCCTATCAGTTCACAGAGCTGGAACTGGATTGATGTGTTCCCTTGGTCTATTGGTATCCTATCTGGGGTGAGTAGGCATTTCCTTGTGCCTGCCCAGGCAAAGTAACTCAGTTGATTCCTCTGGTCCTAGACAACAGAAACACAGGAATTTGAGTTCCTCTCCTATCCTTCTTTTGACTGCTCATGGTTAAAGTCTCAGGTTTTAGACGTCTCTACTCTGTCATCCCTAGAAAGGGGATAAATTAAAGTGAACTGTGCTTTATGGCATGACACTGGCCATCCTTCTGGAAGCCTCTGCCATCATTTCCATTCTGATCAGAGTAACTGAAATATAGCTGGGTTTTCACGTCTGTCCTGCAATCTTTCTCTGCCTAGATTCAATTTAGATTAAGAAGAACAAAGGCAGGGCCTGTTTGCCCTCCACTCAATCAGAGGAGCCTGGGGTTCAGCTGTCATCTGAGCTGCCTCAGGCTTCTTGGCCATCTAGCTCAGCAGGTAGTATCTCCCAGAACAGCTGGCCAGTGGCTGGCTGATCCATCTGTCCTAGTGGCCTGACTTGTATTTTTATCCCCATTATTGTTCCTTGTAGTTGGTTGTCCTGCTCTAGGATGAAGGCTCCTAGTGGGAAGGGGCTTCTAGGCATTTACCTGGGTACCCTGAATTCAGCACACCTGGTCCCTCCACAGATCTGGATTTCCCAATGTTCCTACATAAACTACCAAGCAAAGTCCTGCTCGGCCCCCTTCCACCATACCTTCTGTGCTGGTTAGTGTTTTTGTCAACTTGACACAAAGTAGGGTCATCTGGAAAAAGGGAACCTCAACTGAGAATATGTCTCCATAAGACAGCCTGTAGGCAAACTGGTGGGGACATTTTCTTTGATTAATGGTTGATGAAAGAAACCAGAGCCTGTCAGGTGGCGATGGTGCACACCTTTAATCCCAGTACTTGGGAAACAGAGCCAGGCATATCTTTTATGAGTTCAAGGCCAGCCTAGTCTACAGATCGAAATCTAGGACAGGCACCAAAACTACACAGAGAAACCTTGCCTCAACACTCCCCCCCCAAAAAAAAAAGAAAGAAAAGAAAGAAGAAGTCACAGCCCACTATTGGCAATGCTACTACCCCTAGGCAAGTGGTCTTGGGTGTGTAAGAAAGCAGGTTGAGCAAGCCATGGAAAGAAAGCCTATACAGCCTTTACCTCCAGATTCCTGTTTGAGTTTCTGCCCTGACTTCCTTTGCTGGGATCTTTAACCTATAAGATATAATAAATCCTTTCTTTCTCAAATTACTTTTGGTCAGAGTGTTTAATCACGGCAACAGAAACCAATGCTTCTACCACTTCCAAAATCTAGTCTTTTGGTCTTATCTTCCCAAACCTCCACCTTTGTTGTTCTCTGGGCTCTGACTCCCTCTCAACCATGATGATGACTACTGGAAGACATGGTGGAACTGGAAAACTGGACAGTTCATGTGTTCCCAGGCATGCCCTCTATGCTGGTTGTGTGGCAGGCTCCAGGCATGGCTGTGTGAGCCTTCCAGTCACAGTCTTTACACTGTGTGAAGATATGTCCCTGTGATTGGTTTAATTAAAAGCTAAATGGTCAATAGCTAGGCAGGACTTTTGGGGCAGAGAGAATGTTGGGGAGAAGGATGGCATCACCAGCCAGACATGAAAGAAGTAGGAAAGCAGCATGGGCAGTACAGAGTAAAGGCAATAAAGCCATGATGCAGAAAGTCAATTAATAGAAATGGGTTAATTTAAGTTATAAGAGCAAGTTAGAAACAAACCAAAGCTATTGGCTGAGCTTTCATAAATAATAATAAGTCTTTATGTGGTTATTTAGGAAGTGGCTGGTGTTACAGAAAAAATTGCCTACATTTAACACTATATAGATTTGTACACATGCCACTTGACTCTGTAGGCTTTCTTTACTCATTCATAGAGTGAAAATCTGAAGAGATGCAGTGGAGTTCCCTGGCTGTTTTTCCCTGCTCTTTGAAATACCAATAATTTGGCTGAAGTTACCTCTGAGTATTTCCCTTCCTTACTACCAGACTTGAAAATAAAACTTCACATGGAATATTCTAGCCTCAAGAACATGAAACTAAAGCTTGACTAATACACCAGATGAGTCTTGTTCACCAATCATGTAAGAGAAAATCTGGGCCTCATACTCTGGGGTCAGCACATACTTGTGGGGTCAGCTTTCATGAACACAGAAAGAGAAGTTTGCATTCAAAGTTTCAACACCCACAGAAGTTTCCTCTCCACTGTTAAACTGGATCAGGAGCTAGAAACACCTGCTCAGTGTGACAAGGCTCTGGTAGACCACATTGCATTGAGTCAAGACTTTAGGTTTTTAGGATATGAGACTCACAATAGATTAATGATCAAGGCTGTTCTGAAGGGAATGAAATTAATAATCTATTCCTAATAGAGGTAGGCCCTTCTTTCCTCTCCTAGCCAGCCCCTGGATGTGGAAGCTGGCCGAGGCTCCATTAATTAACCAGCTCTGATATCCTTGACCACTCAACAGTCACAGGCATGAATATACTGCTCAGCAAACTCATGAGGGATCATTTCAACAAAGACACTATGGAGGCATTTCCATTGTCAGGTGACTTAATGGCCTCATAATTTTCATAAAAGTGGGCTTCAGACTCTAAGGAGTGATTAATAAAGGAATCCACAGTTGTAAGGCAAAGGGCTCTTATGATGAGCAGCTAAGTTCTCAGTGAGTCTGGACTGGGCTTTCTCTCTAAGGACTCACACTAGGCCTGGCCTCTCACCTACATGCATAGTACCTCCAGTTGAACTCATGTAAAAAGATGTCTTTACTCTTAGAAGAAAGGACTATAGACCAAACAATTTTTAGATATTTTATTTTACAACATTGATTTACTTACTTTATGTTCTTGAGTATTTTGCCTACATTTATGTGTACTATGTTTATGACAAAAGCCTGAAAATGTCAGAGGAGGGCATCAGATCTCCTGGAACTATAGTTACAAATGGTTGTAAGCCACCATGTGGATGCTGGGAACCAAGCCCAAGTCCTCTGCAAGAGCAGCAAATGCTCTTAACTACTGAGCCATGCCTCCAGCTTCTTATTTCATTTTTAATTATGTGGGGGGCGTGCAATGCACATGGAGGCTGGAAGAGGGTGCTGGATTTGCTGAAGCTTCACTTGCAGATTTTTGTGGGGTCCTTGGAACAAAGTGAGGGTCTATGGCAAGAGCAACACCCTTTCTTAGTAGCAGAGCCGCCTCTCTGGCCCTGAAAAATATTTTGATTACCCTCCTAACTTCTCATTATTAGATATCTGTGATAGAAACTTTGGCTTAAGAAAAGTGAGGAAAACTTGGAGATTGGCTTAAAAAACTACCAATAGCAGGAAGGAAGAAGCCCCCTTAGGCATTGCTGGGTCTGAGGATTCTAAGTCCTCAGGACCCTCATCCTTTTCTTCTGTCCTTTGCTCCAGCAGCTCTGATGTCGTTTATGTTATCATGCTCTGTCTGTGTTTCTGGTGATGGTCCAACATGTTCTTCTTCACAGCAGTGATTCTTCCCATGAGTGCACACAGGGGCCTTTTCTGTGTCTCTGCTCTGTTTCGATTTCCTTTTTAACACTGGTAACCTCTGTCTATTGTGTTCTCCTTCCTTCAGTGAGAGCAGTGGCCTTTGATGTGTTCATTGATTTAGTGTGCCTGATAGAGCAGCACTCACATATTTGTTGAGTAAATAAACAGGTCCTGGGAAGTAAGTTTGTTTGCTGTCTTTCTCCTTCTTCTACACAGGGAGGATGAGGTTCGGCAGAATAAACTCCCTGAGGTTAATGGGCTCACAGAGGAAAAAGCTGAGGCTTAAGCCCAGGTCATTTGAACTCAGCCCCTCTGGTTGTGAATCCTGCATGGGAATGGTGTATGAAGATAGTTCCCTTTTTCCTGACCACCAAATGACAGATAAAGAAGGGAGCAGTAGTGTGGTCAAGCCAGTGATGCCCACACTCCTACCTCTGCCCTGGGTTGAATGAGGCCCTGCCAGGATTCTGATTTCATTTGGATACCTCTGCACCTTGAAGCAGCACTCTGAGGGAAGATTTTATTGAATTTACACTGATGAATGGGCATGGCAACCATTGCCTCATGAGTTGGGTAGAAGAGACAAAGAAGCCAAAAGAGGAGTGTGGGAAGAAGATGGTGTCACCACAGCTCTGGGGAGGGAACATGGTTCTCCTGGTTCCCTTTCACAGCTACAATAGAGTGCCAGAGTCTGGGAAGCTGAAGAAGCCTATCTGGACCATCAAAAAACTGTCAGCACAGATTCATTACTGAGCAAAGTAATTCCTGTGATTCCTGCTTTAAGGCTTTGACTCCTCTATCTGCAGTAAGAGTCTGCAGTGGGACACCCTCCCTCCATGGGCAGGTAGGCAGCTCTGAGATTGTTAATCCTCAAATTCCTGTTGCTGTACCCAGCACACTGTTTTACGAGAATGCAAGTTCAGAAAACTAAGCTGCTTAGGTCTACTACTCATTGACTATAGCCAAGCTAGTTAAGCTATCTGTTTTTCACTCTTCCTCTGTAGGGCTGTTAGGAAATAAATGAGGTATGAGGGAATCCACACACCATGCCTAGCAAATTAAAGCCTCCCCAGTGGCCATGGAGTTCTTCTCAGTGGGCCATCAGGTTTTTCCATGATTTAAGGAGTTAAGAAATATGCTTAGGAAGGCATCAGATCCCCAAGCCCTCCACCCGTCGCTGCCATTCAAGATATGACTCTTGATTGCAAAGGTGACAGAATATAGACCAATGTTCATTAGCCTGCTATAATGCAGTCACTGATCAGGCAATATCATTATGTAGCCATTAGATACACATAAAAGTGACTGCTATGAAACCCATTAGTTAATTATAAAGTAATTGCAAACACACCAAAAGGAACATCTGTTTGATTTATTCTAATTACTTAAACATCCTTCCATTCTCCTTACTGAGATTTAGGCCATAGGAAAATGGCAGAGGCAGCCTAATTTTCAGCTGGAATGGGGTCCTAAGACTTAGAGAACTACATTGTGAGGCAGGTGAGGACCTGGCCTCTGTGTAGCTCCCACATAGCCCCATGGGGCTCATAGATTGAATCTCCCTTCTGGTATGTCACTACTGATAGGCTGCTGGTCAGGTGTCAGGGGGCCCATGTGTGGAAGAACAGCTCTCAGGGAGACCGCTGCCTATGTTCTATAGCAGCATACCCAATTCCACTGTCTCTGCTCATACCATCCCAACCCCAGACATACCTGCCCATACACTTCTGTGGGAGTTTCCTAGCACTAATATGAGTTTCTGAAAGCTGGTGTCTGAGAGCAACAAACAACAGATTATTTTCTCTTGTGTTTCTGGCTGGTCAGTAAGCTCTCCACAGGAAGGTGTTAAGCAGGCTGCTCTTTCTCTGAATTCTCTTCCAGCTTCTGGGGGTCCCAGACACTCTTTGTGTTAAGACATCCCACCTCTAACCTCTTCCTCCCTCCCCACCCCATCTCTTTCCTCCTTCCATCTTCACTTGGTACCATTCCTGTAAGGACACTTGGTGATATTGGATTGAGGGTCCATCCTCCTCTGCTACTTTACCAACTGCATCTTACTAGCAATTGAGCTAGAGTTCTGAGGAGCTAGGCATTGAGACTCTAGCTATCTTTTTGGTGAAAATGATTCAGTCCATAGTAATCTTACAACTGTCATAATTGCTACAGAACAAGCATTACTGTACACTTTTTGAGGCACAACAGGAAAAGGAAATGCATTTTTAAATATTTGCTGGTGCTCAGAGTATGTGAAAAGAGCTGTTTTGGGTACCCTGTCCTATGATCTCATCTGCTATGCAGAGGGATTAGGTCAAAACTTCAAGATAGTCTTTGACTCACTTTCCCAGTGCCAGGCCAAAGCATGAGTTTGTTGAGTGTTCCTTTCTATCCATGCAGGACCACATCAGCTGAGCTTTCAAACTCTACCCTCGACTGGGCTCACCTGACTTTGTCCAGTCCCCTGGGAGATCCTTGTGTCTGCTTCCTCATCATTTCTGGATGAATCATTGTGGGGCTGGGGGTAGGGGGACAGTACAACTTTGAAGTTGCAATAATGTGCCTCCCAATCTCTGTCCTCCTCAGCTGGACCAGACTGAGCTCCAGAGACTCTCCTCTCTGACCAGAGATGGTCCAGAAAATGGTCTGATGCAGTTGCCAAGCCAATAGTATGAACACAAAGGCCAGACTTCCAATATTTTATTTTCTAGAAAGTGTGACTTCAATTAAAATATCCTATTTTCCTTCCTTCCTCCCTTCCTTCCTTCCTTCCTCCCTCCCTCCCTCCCTCCCCCCCTCTCTCTCTCTCTCTCTCTCTCTCTCTCTCTTTCTTTCTTTCTTTCCTCTCTCTCTCTCTCTCTCTCTCTCTCTCTCTCTCTCTCTTCCTTTCTTTCATTTTTTTTTTGCACACCACCTGTCTTTGGAATGATGCTGCAAAACAGAATGAGGGTGTTTCTTGCTCCTGAGGAATTAGGTGCAAATTGCCCTGCATCTTCTCAATGACTCATTACCTAATCAGAGCTGTGTCTTCAGGCTGCCTATTAGGCTTGCAGATGCCTCTTTCTACTTTCTTTTCTTTGTACCACCCTTCCCACCCACCCCATGCCTTTCATGGTGCCCATTGCTCTACTGAGGCAGCCTTCAAGCAGACCCTCTGTCTTCTGCTAGTTCTCCTGGCCCCTTCTCCTACTCCGATCTTCCATGTGGCTCTTCTTATGTCACCACAGTGAGTGGAATATCACACCTCCAGGGAAAAGGGCAGACTCACCAGACTAGTGTCTGTGTATGGCTTTCTTCTCCAAAAGGATGTTAGTTTTTCATTGTGTTGGGTGTGCCTTGGGAATGTGTCCATTGCAGTGCATGGATTTTGCTATTATTTTGCTTCTAACCCTCTGACTTATGATTGGATCTTACATCCATCATAAAGCTTTTGCTGACCACAATGATAAGAGCAACTCTTCACCAGGTGAATTCCTGTACACCCAGTGTGACCATGGCCAACAGGTGGTACGGACAAGATAGACTTGTTCAAAGCTCTTCTCTGTCTTTGAATGGGCTAGACACCCTTTCTTTTCCATTTCTGAAATTGAGGCTTTGCAAAGGTAGCTGCAGGTTGATGGGCAAAATAGAGGAGTTGATGTAGCCAGTAGTCCTCAGGGAAGAAGTATAGAGTACAGTGTATGCCAGGTACTAGGTTTCTTTCCAGGAAGAAAATGGCTTTAAGTATAGGAGTCAAGCCTTGCCCTTGCCAACTTTATTCTTAGAGCAGTCTGTTCTCTGTGTTGGTAAGATAAGAATCACCAGATTTCTGTATGAAAGGAAATATTGAGGTGGGTTGTAGTTCATTGCTAGAGCACTTATCTAGCTTGTATAAGGCCATGGGTTTGATCTATAGTGCTGAAAGGAAGAATAAGTCAGAAAACTCTGGAAATGGAGCAACCAGTGACTGATAATATTTTCAGGTAATTCTTACAGCATGGGTAAAGCCTGAGACATGCCAATCTAAGAACATTTACATAAAGATTAAAACTTCTTGTAACAAGGTAGACTCAGATTGTAGTTCTGAGGTATGACTTCTCATCCCCCTTCCTCAGTGACATGGATCCCAGCTATCATCAGTGCAACACATCTCACCTATGAAAACTTCATAGTAGGGCCCTTTTGCTTGGCTCTCCTAGGGCTCAGGAGCCTCCTCCTGGAGGAGGAACAAAAAGACTTTGTCAAATTTCAGTGCTGTGGGCAGGGGTGCCTCCTTATCCTCTGCTATGAAGCCTCCCATGAGTAACAACAGCAGAGTATGCTTACTGTGCTAATGATGAGGATGCCCCTGGCATACTTCCTGAGACAGAGGGCTGGGGCATGCCTGGCAGTCTGTAAGGATGGTGATCAGGGCCAAGCTGCTACACCCCTATAAAAAGATGTAAGAGCTGCCCAGGGGCCTCTCCTGGCCAGTCCTTGAGCCAGATAGAGCTCTTGGGTTACTCCTTGGAGACTGATGGCAAGGCCTCTAAAGGTAGATTTAAACTGGAGAATTCCCTGAGGACCTTGATGAACATCCCCTAGTCTGGCTGTTCCACATGTCACAGGTGTCCATGTGGTTTGGGGGTTCAGAAGCAAAACAGGATTCCTGTTGTTTGTCTTTGTTATGCCAGTATCTCTGTTGAGTGGCAGGTGGGGTTGTTGTTTGGGGGGTTGAAAAGAGTGAGCTAGTGGCCAAGGGGAACAAAAGATAGGGACAGTGGGTGTAGTATGATTTACAGGTAGCCCCAAATGCTCTGGTGTGAAGTTTCTCCATTGTGCTGATTAGGTTGTTTTTTGTTTATTTGTTTGTTTTGTTTTGTTTGTTGTTGTTTGTTTGTTTTTTGTCCCCTCAACTTGACACAGCTAGAATTATCTGGGAAGAGAAACCTCAATTGGGAAAATGCCTCCATGAGATTGGCTTGTAGGTAAGTGTGCGGGGCATTTTCTTGATTGAAGATTGATGTGGGAGGGCCCAGGCCACTGAGTGCAGAGCCATCCCTGGGCAAGTGGTCCTGGATGGCATAAGAACATGGGCTGAACCAGCCTTGGGACCAAACCAGTAAGCAGCATTTCTCCACAGTCTCTGCTTCAATTCCTGCTTCCAGGTTCATGTCTTGAGCTCTTATCTTGCCTCAGTGAAAAAAGATATAAGCTGTACCCTTTCCTCCCCAACTTGCTTTTCGTTAGTGTTTTATCACAGCAATCGAAAACAATCTAGACAACAAAGCTCAGTAGGTTTGGCCCATGCAGCGCTTGGTTTGGGCTTGGAGGTTACCAGAAAAAAGGCATGTTTTCCCAAAGAAAGGGTTGATGTGGTGGACTATGGACTATGGATTGTTCAGAAAGGCTGTCAGTCCTGAGAGTCACAAAAGGCAAGAAGAGAGAGGTTGAGAAGTATGAGGCAGATAGCTGGCAGGGTGAACAAGGCACCTAAACTGAAAATGGAAGATGTATTATTCCTCTACAAAGAGCATCCTCAGAGAAGGCAGCACTGAGGAACTGGCATCTGCTGTTTGCTGTAACTGGGAGAGCCGTGCTTCTTAGGATGCGCATCACTGGGGTTTTATGGACTGTTGCTTCAGGTGGAAGTGTGGAGTAATTATTTTCTTATGACTGTTTGTAGATATAATTGTGCCTTGCTACTCGGGAATTTATGTTGAGAAAATAATTACAATTGGATTAACAGCATCGACAATCTTTTAATTCCACTATCAACACTGTTTGTATTTAAGCCTAGCTTCTTCCTTGCCAATCTGATGTGTCTGTTACAATAAGCATTTCAACTCAATTATTGTCTCAGTAACAATCAAATTATCTTTAATATGATGTAATTACTTTTTTTTTAGTAGGCTAAACTGGGTATCCTGAGCTGTGAATGTCTAGTGTAGCTTTGAGAAGTGATTAAAACAAGCCCACAGGCCTTCCTAAGATATGAGTATGTTTTCCAAAAGTCATTTAAAACCCAGATCATTCACTAGTAGCTTGAAAACATCTCACTGGTGCCAAGTTTACTCCCTGTGGGAAATCTTTCCTAAGGTTGTTGCCTTTTTGCTGTGTTCTTGCTCTGCAGCCTTCAGCCTTATATTTACACAGCATTGTAACCCTTCCTGCCAGTGTTTGGCTTATGGCTTCCTCAACCCACCATGAAGTGGGTCCTCTGTGGTGATTGGTTCATGGGACTTGAAACAACAGATCAAGGGCATTGAACCCTTTGTTGTGGGTCAAATTGTGTGTGTCCCTACTGTGTTCACATGCTGAAGTTCTAATCATCAGGCCTCAGACTGTTACCCTAATTGGGGATTAGGTCCTGCAGAGGTTAAATGCTAATCTAGAGATTGGTAACATGAGCTTCTGGGTGTAGGCTCTCATGTGACTGGTGTTCTTACATAACGGGGAAATTTGTACAAAGCACTGAGGGAAGATGACACAGAGATTCCCCAGAGAAGATGACCAGCCCTCTGTAAGCCAAGGAGAGAGGTCTGCAGCAGGCCTTTTCCTCATCCTCCAGAGGAAACCAGTGCTCACTTCCTGTCAGGTATATGTCTGAGGTGATTCCCACAGTGATCGAGAATGTGGCTCTAGAATCAGAGCAGTCTGCTTGAGGCTGAATCTTGAGTCTGAATCCCAGTCTACCTTATCAGTGGAAAATTCTGTTTCAATTTTCCCATTCTGAAAAAATGGGTCTGGAAATAACATCTGCCTTACAGTTTTTTTGTGGTGCTCATAAAGACAGAAGACTGTCAGACATTCCCAACACCATTAAATTGCACACTACATCAGGCACAGGCCTCAGTTCCTCATAGGCCCAACTAATCTTCACTCAATCCTTTGATGGAGAGACTTCACATTTTCTGTGAAGAAACTAAAACAGAGAAAGGCCTGGCCCCAAGTCTGTGACTGCATGCTTCTAACAAAGAGGTCTCTAGTTCGGTCATCTTAGTCACTGTTCTGCTACTGTGACAAAATGCCATGAGCAAGGAGACTTATAGAAGTGTTGGACTGTGCCTTCAATTTCAGAGGGCTAGAGTCTACTGTGACGAAGTGAAGGCATAACAGCGGGAACAGTAAGAGCTCACATCTCGATCTGAAAGCTAGAGGCAGAGAAGGAGCTTGGGAATGGCAGGAGTCCTTTGAAAAATCAATGCCTACCCAGAGACCCACCTCCTCCAATGAGGCCCAACCCTTCCACCAATTGGGAACCAAGTATTCCAGTGTGTGAGACTATGGGCCATTCTTCTTCAAACACCACACTGGTGTTCACGGGGGACCCTGAAGCAGATTGTCCTTTGAGGTAAGATATGTATTAGAGGAGCTATTAACACAGTGGACACACACACACACACACACAGACAGAGAGAGAGAGAGAGAGAGAGAGAGAGAGAGAGAGAGAGAGAGAGAGAGAGAGAGAGAAACATGGCAGGGACTCTGAGGAGAGTTCAGGCCTATGGAGGAGAGTTAGATCTCTGAGGATGAGGGAGGTTTCATGTAGACAGGCTAACTTTGCTTCTCCAGAGGGCAGCATGTGGAGAAGATGGCCATGTACTTCCAGGAAAGAATGTGAAACTTTGAGCCTATATGTAAGAGTGGAGAAGGGGCGCATTTAGTTGAGGTCTCTCAGTATACATTGCAGGTCGTGGGGATAGGTCTTCACTGGTAGCCCCTTAGTATCCTAAAATCTGAACCTAAAAACTTCAGTGTGAGTTGAGAATGGCATCTGGAATCTTGGACACTTGGGGAGTCAAGCTAAGGGCTTTATTATCTCAGTTCTCTGGTTGCCTCAAGGGTCTTCCCACCTTTGGCCTTCTTTTCTGTCTTTATACAGCAGATTGGAAACGGGCTCACACCGCTCTCAGTAGCACATGGCTGCTAGGTCCCCTTTGGCTGTGTCATTCCATAATACCTTCTTGGAAGACTCTGATCCCTTTCCCATGGAGTAAGACTCACTTAAAGGACACTTCCTTTTAAGAATGTATTTATAGGGGCTGGAGAAAGGGCCCAAGAGGTTAAGAGCATTTGCTGTTCCTGCAGAAGTCCAGAGTTTGTGTCCCAGCACTCATAATGGGTAGCTCCAAGGGATCCAATGGCCTTCTTTGGCACTGCATGTATGGAATACATACACACAAATAAAATGAATATTAAAAACAATGTGATTTTTAAGAGCTAAAGAGATGCCTCAGTGGTTAAGAGCACTTGCTGCTCCTACAGAAGACCTGGGTTCAGTTTCCAGCACCCCTATGGAGGCTGACAGCCATCTGTAATTTCAGTGTTAGGAGATCCAATGCCCTCTTCTAACCTTTTTGGGCACTGCAGCACATAGTGCATTTATACACAAATGGACAAAACACTCATACACATAAAATAAATAATTTTAAAATGTGCCTTGTAGTATGTGTTTCCTATGCTGTACAATATGGCATCACTGGCTACATGTGGCTATCCCAAGTGAAATATAAGTGAATTGAAAAGAAATAAAATTAAACATTTAGCTTTGCAGTCCCACTCACTTAACCACATGAGATGAGACTAAAGGTGTCTATAGGAAGAACAGACACAACTTGAAGTACAGGCAATTGTAAGCTGCTTAGTGTGGGTGCTGGGAACTGAACTCAAGTCCTCTGTAAATGCTCTTAAGCACTGGACAACCTCTCCAGCCCTTTTAAGGTCATTTTTTTACTTGGTAAAAATTTAAAGACAATCCCTTAGTCACAGCCTTACTGCACTACAGCAAGCTACCACCAGAAATTCCCAATTAGGTAGCATGACTCACAACAGCTAGAAACCCTGGGAAGGTGAGGGTGAGTTTTCTTCTGTTGCTCAATTAAATTAGAGATAATGAAGCCAGCCCTTCATTCAGTCTTACATCTTACCAAGCTTTCCCTCTAGGCAAGTCATGTGTGTGTTCATTGGCATCTGGAAGGGTCAAAGACTGAGCTATTCACAGGAAGGCTTCCTGCCCAGTGGGGAGCCAAAAGCTGGTGCAGAGTGCTGAGGAGGGGACCTCAGTGTTGCCTGCTGGGAAAACCACAGGCTGATGCTGAGAAACCTCACACAGGAAAGAAGTGAGAATGGAACTTCATTTCAAAAGACTAACAGAAGGTGGTAACATAGGGGAAATCAGGGTCTCCTCTTGGGATCTCTCCTCTAACTAATACAAGCATTTAAGAGGAGACTAGACCATGATAAATGAAGACCACATGAGAACAGGAATAGGCAGAGTGCTCGAGAGGTCCCCAGAAATCCACAATGATACATCCTCTGTAGACTGCTGGCAATGGTCGAGGGAGGGCCTGATCTGACCTAGTCTGGTGATCAGATGACTAGCAGTCGTCTTGGAACTCTCATCCAATAACTGATGGAAGTGGATGCAGAGATCCTCAGCCAGGCCCCAGGTGGAGCTCCAGGAGTCCAACTGTCAAGAAGGAGGAGGGACTGTAAGAGCGTGAATTGTTGAATCCAAGATTGCAAAAAGCACAGAGACAAATAGCCAATCGAATGGAAGCACATGAATTGTGAGCTGGATCGGGCCATCTGGATAAGTGAGACAATTGAACAGCTTGATCTGTTTGGGAGGCTCCCAGGCTGTGGGACCCGGACCTGTCCTTGGTGCATGAGCTGGCTGTTTGGAACCTTGGGCTTACACAGGGACGCATGCTCGGCCTGGAGGGAGGGGATGGGACCTGCCTGTACTGAATCCACCAGGTTTAGATGTGTCTTGGTCCTGGAGGACATGGGAATGGAGGGGAGAGGCTGGGAGGAAGGTGGGGGTGGGAGCGGGAGGGGGGAGGACAGGGGAACCCATGGATGATGTATAAAATTAAAACACATAATAATAATAATAATAATAATAATAATAATAATAATAATAATAATTTTAAAAAAAGAATTTAACTGGAAAAAAAAAGAGGAGACTAAAATGGAAGTACAAGGACAATTCTCTTTAAAGCAAAAGCAAAAACTCAGGGGCAGGCAAGTTGTAAATCTCAGAAGCTGTTAGGAAGAAAATGGAGCTGAAAAAGAGAATTAAACCATGCCATTGACACTGGACACATGGCAGGCAAGCAGCCATGTCCAGGGAGGGAGGCTTCAGAGAAAGAGTAAAGAAACCCCAAATGTTGGGGAAGCCCAAGATGTTAAGGAAAGAATGTTTGAGAAAGAAGTAGAAAGAAGAAAAGCGAAGACTTCCCGTGTTCCAGTAAACTACTGAGCTTGGGACAGGGATTCTGGGAAGAAAAAGTACAGTATTTCATTAAAGGACTAATTTCATCTATCTCTTTAGCATGGCTTAAGGGGAACCCACCTTCCTACAGGTACTCCCTTGCCCAGGTCATTGATCTGAGCCAACTGGAATGTTACATATCTACCAAGGTCAGAGATTCTGGTCTCTTGACTAGACATTTTCTGTACTCTAACAGATAAGGCAGGATTTCTTGAGGTTAGGCCTAGCACTATGGGTCTGTAATCCTAGAGTCTTAGGAGTGAAGGCAGGAGGTCAAGGCCTGCATATACTGTAACTTAACTAGACCCCGGAGAGAGAGGGGATTTGGAAATGTAGCTCAGAGGTAGAGTGCCTGCTTACATTTCATCAGTGAGGGGCTAGAGATGGGGGGGGGGGGGCGTTGTCTAACATGTGCTAATTCCCTAGTACTTAAAAATATGTATTATTTGCGGGTAAAATTGTGAAACAGTGAATAGCTTTAAAGGTGGAAAGAGCCATTGTTAACAAATGAAACTTGGAATGTATGTGTATGTTGGGTATGTATGTGTGTATGTGTGTGTATGTCTGTACCTGCATGTATATATATATATAGGTATGTGTGTATGTCTATATATATGTATATATGTGCATATGTATGTATATATGTATGCCTGTATATATAGGTATGTGTGTATATGTATGTATATGTGTGTCTGCATGTATATGTGTGTGTATGTATATATGTATATGTATATATGTGTGTGTGTATGTATGTATGCTTAGTGTGTGTGCGTGTGGGTGCATGAGTAAGAAAAGGAACAGGAAACAGATGGGGGAATCATGTTATTTAGCAATCAGAGAGACTTTCCACAGAGAGCCCTACCTGGCCTCCAAGTTATGGAAAGCCATCAGCCAGAAAATAACAGAAAATGCATCACTAATTACTATAACACCTACATTTGTGAAGCATTTAGCACCTTTTAGTAGTGCTGGGCAAACTGTAAGGTACTGATCCTCACAACAGCACTACTAGACAGGTGTCAATATCTCATTTTGTGATTCTAGTTCTATAGGAACATCCGATGATCTAGGGCTCCATATCCAGGAAATGACAGAGGCAGATCTCTGTGCTGGCACCTGACTATTTAGTTCTTAGCCCCTACCTGAACTCAGACCTGGTTCCATGCATGGACTGTGAGAATGGAGGGTAGCCCCAGTCTGGATCTGTTAGGAATTTGTTTCCTTACCCATCTGAGTCCTTAGCATTGGGTGTATAGCAACACCCCCTGAAAGCTTGTTATTGACAATTTCTGCCATGGTTTTAAGGGTTGGCTCTGGGTCTGGGAGTCTACATTTTTGATATAAAGCTTTAGTGAGTCTGCAGAGCTGGTCCCTTGACATTCTGGAGAGGAACACTGTGGAGTTTCTATTGCATCAGATGCACACATGGATTTATTCCAATGAATGCACAGGACCTGTCTGGCTGCTGAGGACAGAATATACTCAAGACCCACAACAAGAAGCAGAGGGCACAACTGGGAGATTGTTGTTGTAACCTATTTGAGAGCCTCATCAATGGACATGGGTAGAGTGAGCAGAAAGAAATGTTGTGTGTGTTGAAATATCAGTGGAGTATAACAAGACTGAAGCCAAGGCTGGCTCCAGCATTTAGCATGGCTATTGAATGGAGATGTTAACCCTAGAATAGGATATACCAAATTAGGGGTTTTAGGTGATGGGGCAGAATAAATTGTGTGTATGTGAGTGTGTGCAGTGAGATTATGATGAAACCAGCTTGATGTCAGTGAAAACATACAAGGATGGAGAATAATTGAAAAGCTAGGTAGCAGTTAGGTTGAAAAGAAATAGCAAATAGCCCAAAGGGAGGGTGGGAGTAGGAGGTGCCCTAGGATGAAATGAAGTAAATTGATTAGTAAAGATTTAAACCCGTTGTTGTGCAATGAAAGAAGCTTGGACTAGCAAGGTATGGGGTACAGACTAGGCTCATTCTTTAAGTAACTGTCCAAGATCAGGGTTTCCACAGTTGAAAAGTTAAGCTAAAGTGTGTGATATACCTCTGGCAGAGTTACTGTTAGAACTGAAGTAAAAACTCATGTAGAAGGGTTGGTATGGTACAGCACTTGTCCTACAAGCATGGGGACCTGAGTTCAATCCTCAGAGCCAACATTCAAAACAAACGGCATGGTGTTAGTTATTTAGGCGGCACTCTTACCCTGTGAGGAACATGTCCCAAACACGACAAATCCACAGAAGAGCTGTTTATTAATGAGGATAAAGGATAGAGGTGACAGGCCTGTGTGAAGCACACACGTGAGTGAGGAGAGGAGAGAAGAGAAGAGGAGAGACCAGTGCAAAATGGTGCCGGCTTTTTAAAGAGTGAGCCGCACATGCGTACAGGACCTCATGTGGCTACTCCATGCATGTGCGTAGATTACATGGCCACGCGTGTGCGTGCTTTACGCAACCATGTAAAGCCACGGAGTCCTAGCCACGCGAGATGTTCTGATCTGGAAATGGCTATTTTGAACCGGAAATAATTAGGCAGTTCGCCGGGCAAGCCCAACTGTATGGACATGTTGTAATTTTCTATCACATGGTATGTGCTTGTGTTTGTAATCCCATTGCTGGGTTGATAGAGGCTGGCTGGTTTGTGGGGCTTTCTAGACAGCCAGCCTAACCTATTTGACAAGTTCCAGGCCAGCCAGTGAGAGAGCCTGTCTTACAAAAACAAGGTGAATGTGCATGAGGAACAGCATCTAAGACTGACCTCTGGTACACATATGCAGAGAGAGAGAGAGAGAGAGAGAGAGAGAGAGAGAGAGAGAGAGAGAGAGAGAGAGAGAGAGAGAGAGAGAGAGAAATGCATGCGCACACATACAGAAAGCACCCAAGAATGTGTTCCTATAAGCAGACCTTTTCTGTGTGCTGTGATGAGGTCCATTCTATCAACCCCAGGAATTTCCTCTGAGAGTGATACTTTGAACTCCTTGGGCATACCAGGGCTCCTTATACCCATGTGAGTGATGGGGCAGTGAAAAATATGTGGACTCTGAATTTGATATGCTGTTTGCAGAGTCCTGCTTTGCCTCTGGTGGGCCTGGATCTTTTTTTGTGGAATGAGAAAATCCAAACTGACTTGGTCTTCACTAGATCCTTTGGGTGCAGGAAACATAAATCTACTTGGACTCAATGGAATGACAGATTGATTAAAAGAAATGGGCATACCTCATAGACTCCATGAAAAAGAACAGAAGATTGCTGAATAGCTGGAATTACTTCAAGGTCTGTTGTATGCAAACACATGATAATTAAAATAAATACGTTTAAATCAATGTACTGTTAGGGAAGTGGGTTCTCAGATGGCTCAGGTGTTAAGAGCAGAGAGATTGGGGCTATCCTTCCAACCTGCATTAGTATCATTTTCTTTTCTTCTACCTATAAAGACAGAGCTGGTGTCTGTTTTTATTGTGTCCTCAGGCCTGCATAGGCCAGACTCTGGGCCTCCCTGGTCTCATGTTCTCCTGAACTTAGTTGTGTGTCACACTGGGAGAGAATCTAAATGACCTGTTGAGTCTGAACCAATTATCCAGTCAGTTATGAGTCCAGAAAGACACCTAGCAGTGACAGCTGGACACTCAGCTGGGAAATGAGATATGAGGAACTTACAGGTTACCTGTCATGTGCATTTGAGCAAAAGGATCACTTATGAAGTGGTTCAGAACTATTGTGATTCATAGTAGGTGCTTAGTAGATGTAGGTAACCCTCCCATACATGCCCCTCAGCAGTTAGTTATTTGATTTCTTCTCTTTGTGCAACTGCACAGATGGAAATATATATGGAGGAGGAAGAGAAAGAGAAGAGAAGAACCCCAGGAGTCAAACTTACAAGACAGTTCTCAATTACTTCAGTATCACACTCTGTATCCTAGTTGTAGTTCTCATGGCATCTCAAGGCAAATAACTTCAGCTAAGTCCCTTCCCTTAGTGAGCAGCATGTTTAATCATGTTGTTTATCACAGCTTGGAGTCACATTCCTGACCAGTTCTTCTGATTCAAGAAGATTTACAGCCAATTCTCTGTAGAAGCAGGGGTATAGTAAGCTGCTCACTGCAGCCTCCTTCCCTGGCTTTCTCTCCTTTTCTTAGGCCCATGACCCCAGCAGGGCTGAAAGAACAGATTTGATTAAGTTTTCCAACTATATTAACTAATTCCATATTTCTCTATGATGACTTATTTATATTACAATATATGCTTTTGTACAATATAGTACATGTTTTTGGTTAAATCCTTCCTCTACTCAAGGAATGAGATGGATGAGGGTGGGGCTGGCCAAGACTGACATTCATTCTTGTAGAACATCCTTGCTAAATGAGATAATTAATATGAAGTACAGAACACATGTCATTGCAACTAAAGCATTTTATGAGAATTCTACCTTGTGCATAGAAGGAAGGGGAGAATGTGTGTGTGTGTGTGTGTGTGTGTGTGTGTGTGAGAGAGAGAGAGAGAGAGAGAGAGAGAGAGAGAGAGAGAGAGAGAGAGAGAGAGAAACAAGGCTTGGTGGGGCTCTAAATCACTGATATGCTTTGCCCAGGAGAAGGAGACTTGCTTTAGATGACTGATCTTTTGCTAGTCTGGGGTCCAGCACACCTTTCATGACAAGAGGACAGCATTTTTTATTATTCTTTGTTCTTCTGGAAACATGGAGATTGATCCTGAGCCCTTATTTAGGCTAGGCAAGTGCTCTACCTAGGTCTAATGCCAGACCTGGGACAAAATTTTCTTCTAAAAGATTTATTTTTATTTTGTGTACAAGCATTTACCTGTGTGTATATGTGTAACCATACAAATGTAGTGCCCAAAGAGGGCATCAGATTCCCTGAAAGTGAACATACAGGTGGCTGTGAGGTGCCATGTTGGTGCTGGGAACTCACCTGGGTCCTCTGCAAGAGCAGGCAATGTTCTTAACTGCTGAGAGTCTCTAGCCCTTCAGAAGAAAAAAATCGAAAGATGTTGTTTTCATTTTGTCACTGAAAGACAAGGCAGCTGGGGGATCTAGCAGAAGATCTGTAGAGATGACCCTACTAGACATTTTCATTTTCTTCTCTAATGACCAAGGATACTGAGCCTTGGTATAGACCTTAGAATAAAGATTCAGAGAAGAACTTCATAGCAGAGCTTTACAGGACCTACTCTCTGGGCCCTTGGATATTTCTAGTTTTTGATCCATATAATGTCAGTTACTCAGGTAAGCAATCTTGTGGCCTTAGCTGAGAAAAAGCCTGTCCTAGATCCCAGGGTGAGTTGCTAAGAGATGAGACATAAAGTCCCTCCCCTGCTTCCTTCTCAACTAAATTCACATTCATTTCCTATTTGACATTTTTGACTAGAAGTTTCAACTAAAAATAGTGACCCAGTTACATGCAGTGCTGGGAAACTCAACCACAGCTATGGTTAGAGCTGTTATCTTGGCCTCACTCTGAGGGCATCATTAGCATACACATCATTCCCCAGCTGCCTCTGCCATGTCAGGATGATTGAAAACAAAAGGAGATAGTGCTGAGGCCTGGCAGGCCTTATCTAAGTGTTCAAACCCAATTCCTCCAGCCCAGCCCTTAATTGCAAGATTATCAGGAGCTGGAAGAGAGAACAGTAGGAGGGGCTGATTGCTGCCTGAGCCACATAAGTTTAAGGGTCCTCTGGTGTGAGGTATGGGTGAGAGAGCATCTTAGAGATGAAGGAGGGTGCAGATTATTATATACAGAGCATTCTGCCTACTTCTTAAAAGTTGGTAAGACACAAAATGAGGTTTTTCAGGGGCTCAGAGAGCCCAGTGAATTAGGATCCTCTGAAAGGTGGTGCCTAGATGTTCTTGTTTGGATCTGGAATATTTTTCAAAGGCTCAGATGTTGAAGATTCCACATATAATATGCAGAAGGGCTTTAGAGAAATATTTGTGTCAGCAGTGTGCAGGGCCAGAAACACAGCTCATGCTAACGTTTGTGGCATTCTGAGTTATTGTCAGACCTCAAAGCTGGGTTGTTTTATTAATCTAGTTGGGCTGCTCAATCATTTGTCCAATGGACTATCCTTAAGAAGTCGGGATTACTTTAAACCAAGCTAAAGAGTTAGGTGTTATAACTATCCTTTTAATGAGATAATGTTTTTCACTCCCAGAATCCTGCTCACTAGTACAGTAAGTAGCCCTGAGTTTTGACTTTGCTTGTCCTCTTTCTTTTTTTCTTTTTCCTCCCCCATCTTTCTTTCAAATGCTGGCCAGCATCTTTTTCTCATGTTTTGAGCTTTCTTACTCTTTCTCAACGGCCTATCCCATCCTCCTCCTCATGCTTGATGTCTACCATGTGACTAACATCCAGGGCAACTTAACTCAAACTGCACGACTTTCCCCCTTTTTTTTCTCTATTCTCCTCCTCTGGGTAGCTACTAAGATTTACAATTTGGCTCTCTCTGGGGTTTCTCTTTTAAACTCCAATAAAATTATCCTCTTTGAATAAAATTTGGCTTTACTTGACTTTCAAACTTCTCCTGCCTTTTAATTCTGCAGAAAGAATGAACCCATTTCTATATACCTATGCAGTATTAATTTCTAGAAATGTGTGGTTTTACAGCTGGGAAAGAGAGAGGCCATATCTGACCTTTAAGCCAGGCTCTTGGCTACTTTAATGTCCTTACTGGAAACAGGTCTATCTGCTAGGAGAGTTATCTCTGTGCCAGCAATCTCATAGCAAATTGTGCTTGTGCTGGTGTTCTTGAACTCTGAATCTGGTGCCTCATTCTTGATACTCAGCTAATAAAGCTTCAACCAGACTCCTGGGTGAATGACTCCTTTCCTTTTCTATATCCCCCAAATTTCCCTGTCTTTACATCCTGTCTCAGATGGATCACAAGGATTGCAATTTAAATAATGGATCAATCCACTGGTGGAGTGGTAATCTCATGGCATTATTGGGAAATACAGGAAAGTAGGAGATGGGGACTGGTTGGAGGAAGTGGATTTGAAAACTATATCTTGTGCCTTGGTCCCACCTCCACCCTCTCTCTTCTCCCAGGCTGCTATGATATAAGCAACCTTCCTCAAGTACACCCTTCCACCATGATATTCCTGCCTTGCTACAGGCCTAAAAGCAGTGGAGTCAGCCGATCACAAACTGAAACTTTTAAAATGGTGATCCCAAGTAATTTTTCCTCTTCTAAATTTTTCCTCTCAGATACTTGTTTCCGGCAATGGGAAAATTTGACTAATGCACCAGATGTGTTAGCCTGTCTACCAGGAGCTCCTTCCAGCTGTGTCTTACTGCCACTCTGCAAGTCCTTCTAGAGGCCAGGGACTTTGAGACTGAGGGGGACTTACACAGCTTTGGTTTGTCATTCATTTGTAGGACCCAACACAGGGTCTGATGTCTAAACCACAGACTTAAAACCACTTTTTCTTTTCTATCTTATAAGAGAGACTCCTGCCTACATTCTTCTTCATATTCATGGATTATTTGAGGAGAGCATGCCACACCTTGATTAAGGCTATGTGGAAGAAAGGTGGAAAGGTGGGCAAAAAAGAGATTTATTTTAGGATGGGGATTCTCTTTCTCCTTTCTTTAGGGAGGGTTTTTTTTTTTTTTTTTTTTTTTTTTTTTTTTTTGCCAGCATTGTTTTTACTTAGCCAATGTTTGTCAATATAGAAAAGTTAATTTTCCATAAAGACTTGTATTCCTGGGGTAGGTTGTCTGGAATAAAAAGAAAGAAAGAAAATCCTCCCTGTTTTTGTAGCAGTTGAGCAGAAATGAGAATTCACTTCTTCAGGGGAAAAAGTTCCCAACTTGCCTGGCAGCCCCAAGTGCTCATTTGCATATCTCAGCTTCTAGCTTTCTTCTTGTTTCCTCTAGCTGGAAATGTGGAAGAACTGATTTTCCCCAGCATTGCCTTCTATGAAATTCAAACCAAGCTGACTGGTGAATCAGTCATCCAGAAATCCTTCCTACCAGGAAGAAGGCTCTCAACTCTAGGAGCTGACAAAGCTACAAAGTCAGGGTGAGAAGTCCAGGAGTTAGACTTAACCACTAGCTGAGCAATTTTCTTTTCCCCTCCAAGGCTTATCATTCTTGCCTATAAAATGGGCACACCTTGTTTCCTTGGAGGCATGTTTTACCCTTTCTGTGGCCAGCTGACCCTCTCTTCAGGTATTATTCACATATCAGCCTTAAATGATGTCTGTAAGCTGTTCTTATGGCAGGGAGGGCTGGGTGCTGAAGCTAGAATTGCTTCCAGCTTCTTGATTACTAACGCTATTCTCCTCCAAGGCTGCTGCCGAAGTGGCTCAGGAGATACTCACAGCCATGACCATGACCGTGATCTTAGCATGGATAGGCTTCCATACCTCCCATACCAGTGTTAGGTTCCCATTGTGCTCAAAACACTTCCTGCTCTCTACCTGCCCTTTATGCTGCAGATTTGGATAAAGAGCAGGTACTGAGGTTCTGAGCCTAAGATCTTTCTGGGGATATCCAAGTTTTTGATTCAGTACTCTCATTTCTTCTGGCCACCATGCACCAAGAATGACTGGGGCACCCACAGAATCTATTTGTGACTGAAATGACATTATCATCAGGGAAGTGGCAGGGACACAGCTCCACACTGCCACCTTCAGAAGCTTGAGGAATTCTTCGAGTTTTAGGGTTCTAAGCTAAACCAGAATTTGTAGCTTTTATGCTAAAAACAATTTGAGTTTGTGAAGCAGAACTAGAGATTCTACTAAAGAAATTTCAATATGGGTTTAGGCATGACAGTTAGGAAAAAGGTGACACATGGAGCACATGGGTGTGGACTGCTTAACAGCTCAGTGTTTTTTACAATAGTCAGAAATAGGATTTTGGTAGAGTTTGAAGTTAACATTTTAAGGTGGGGAACTAAGGAGCCTAAAGGAGATCTCTGAGAGGCCCATGAGGTTTAGAATTGATAAAGGTATTGGTGGAATTATTAAGGCCACTCCACGTAGTTAAAAGGGAAGTTTATTTTGTGGGGTAACTTACAAATGAAGGGGTAGGTCGCAGAGTCTGGCAAGGTAGAGGGTAGTCCGGCGGCGGCGTTCTCTGGAGAACTCTGCTCGGTCCACCTCTCGCGTCCGGCGTCCCGGAACCAAGAGAGTGAGTTCTTCCCGATCCTTCGTCTTCTGCTTCCTCCTCTGCCCCGCCTTGTGGGTGTGACCATTACCGAAGCCTCAGTGGGGGTTGGAACTTCCAGGCCAATGCTGGGATGCCTATCCACTACATAAAGGGAAAGTCTAATATACACGGATACAGAGGTCTGAGGATATCTTAGCTGTAAACAAAGTTCATGCCTTTGTTTGAGATTCTCAGGCAACTCTGGGGAAAGAGTGAAGCCCTACTCAAGATCACAGGCATTCAGACCTTAAATCATTGTCATTGCTACTTTAACATAAAATATTTATATAGGAAAGGAATATCAATTTAAAGCCAATGGCCTTCACATCTAGTGTTGGTTTTGCTCTAACTTGGTTTTCTTACTCATCAGTTAGAGAGAGAGAGATGAGACTCCCAAATAAGGGGTTTCTTTTCCTTTGAATGCCCTCATAATTTCCCTGTCTTTCCATACTTCCTCAACATGTTGTTGTTGGTACATTTTCCTTAAAATATATAAGGAGAGATGGCTTGGTGTTTAAGAGTACATACTGCTCTTAAAGAGGACCAGAGTTCAGTTCACAGTTTCAGCCACCTGTAACTCTGGCTCCAGGGACTTGGAAGCCCTGTTCTGGTATTCTTGAGTATGTAGCACTCATTGCACACATATTCATACATAGACATACATATGAACACAAGAAAAAATGATGAAAAGAAATATTTAAAAATTATTTGGGCATATAAGAAAAGAATCACAAAAAATGTTAATTGTTGAAAATGACCACTTATAGTATTGCCCTTACTTTTGAGAATGTTCAAGTTTTCCCTAATAAAAAGAAAAACAAATTAAAAATTAATAATTGAACGGGAACTCTATGTCTAGCCCTCACTGACATTAATAAACAGCTCATGTTCAGAACATAGGGGGCTGGAATAGCAATTTTCCAAGCTTTCTTAAATCCAGTTTCCTCATCACCTAATTATTGATTCATAGCGGGGTACACCAAAGCAGAAGTGCTAGTCCAGGAGAAATGTTTTCTAAAAGATGAGTTAGAACTTGATGTTCTATTTGTTCTGTTTGCAATGCGAGGCACCCTGTGCTAGGGGGTTGGTGATGACGGTAAAGATGACACTGAGAGTGGCCACAGTCTGAACACCTGCTATAAATTTCTGTCTGTCCTTGTGGCAGCCCCATAAGGTGGCCACTGTCACCAAGGCTTATAGAGCAGAGCATGTGGTTTAGAGGTACCAAGATGTGCTCCTTGACTGTGCTTGAAACTCATTCTGTTTCGTCTCACCTGATGAACTGTCCCAAGTTGCCCAAGTGTCTCTAATGTGAACTGAAAACTCAGGCCTTGCAGCCGCCACTCTGAGGTGTCCAAGTTAAGCCATCTCCAGGGATGTCTGCAGGCTGCACATTCCTCTTCCAGCAAAGTGTGATGTCTCTGGAGAGGAGTCTGCACGTACCAGAACCTCCAAGCTCTTGTCTTTGGAAGTTCTCCCACCTATTTTGGAATGCAGTCTAAATCCCTGTACATGACCTACAAGTCCCTACTATGGTCTAGCTTCTGATTACTGCTGTGACTCAACTTCTCTCCCTACCTTCTCCTACAGTCTGAGGACCAGTGAGGAGCTCTTCAGCTTAGTGGTCCCATTGGAACCATTGCTGGGTTCCTTAGGACAAACGTTTTGATGATCCTCCAGGAGGCTATAGGGTGTAGTTAAGAGAGCTTCTCTCCAGGTGCTACCAAGCCCCCACAGTTTCACAACCCACGTATAAAATAATCACTCAGATGCTTATATTGCTTGTAAACTATATGGACGTGGCAGGCTTCTTGTTATCTACTTCTTCTATCTTAAATTAACCCATTTTTATTAATCTATACTTTGCCACTTGGCTTATAGTTTACTGGTACTTTACATCTTTCTTGTCATGGTGGCGGCTGGCAGTGTCTCTCTACCAAGCCTTCCACTTCCCACAATTCTCCTCCTCCTTGTCCCGCCTACCCTATCCTTCCTGCCTGGCTACTGGCCAATCAGAACTTTGTTTATTTTAACCAATCAGAGCAACACATTTGACATACAGAACATCCCACAGCACTTCTTCTTTTTTTTTCAAAAAGCAAGGTTTTAACTTTTACATAGTAAAATTACAGACAACAAAACAATTATCAAGCAAGAATTACAGTTAGTTACAATATTAAAGAAGATATCCTATCTATCTTATATTTGTGAGTCTAAGGTTTTATATCTAACTTATCTTTTATCATAACTGAGGAAATTATATCTATCTAGTCTTCAACCACATCAAAGACCTCAGAAGGAAATAATATTACCTGAGAACCAGGAGAAGGATGCAAGCAACTTTTGGGAGTCTTGCAGGGTAGACAGAGACAGCTGGTAGCCTGGACAGTCACCTAATGTTCCTTTGTAAAGTTGGGGCATTTGTCTTCAGCCCACAGGGCTAGAGTCTCTTGGTCACTTCTCTCAGTGTCCTGTAGAATGTCTGGCAGTTTCCTCTGTGAAGCAGGAACCTGAAGGACCATTTTGTCAAGCAAAGTTTAGTGGTCACCTTTCCATGGGTATGTCCAGTAGATCAAGCAGTCCAGGCAAGAACAGTTTCTTTCCCAAATGGCTATTTTTGCCAAGGTGAAGATAAACTCCATATGAAGTGTCTTCAATGCCCATCCTCCCCTCTGAAATAAATTGGTGCTGCCAGGAGCAGACATGTCTCACTGTCCAGAAAGTCTAAATTTTTTAAATATTTTAAATGCCATATTTTGTAGGTCTTTGAGGTATTTGAAGATTACCTATCTATCTGAAATATCTCTATGTATACCTACATGATTTACCTAACATGGCTATGAGTATGATTATCATAGATGACTAGTTATTAATCTATTTTTAATTATCCATTACAATTTTAAATGAGCAGTACAAACATAATACCTTAAACAAGAGTTGAAATATACACACAGTATAACAAAATTAACTTTAAGTTTGTATCAATAGACTAAAATCTATACCAATGTAAAACATTTTAAACAAGTTGTTGTTCTTTAAAAGTAAGTTCATTAATCTACCCTTTCATCCTATTATATCTACAGCATATGCCCTTTTCTTCTTTAGAAAGAGATCACATTTACAATCAACCCAATTTAAATAAAAATACTGGTTTTTCTCTATCTCACACCAGAGGGCTCTTCTGATTTGGGAAACAAGAATCTCTTAACCTTTTCTTTTAACAATATGTCTGGGTTTAGAGAAGGAGTGAGCCAATTCCATCTCCAAAGCCAGCTTGATAATTTGGGGAATTTGGACTGGACGTAGGTTTTTTTGTTTGTTTGTTTGTTTGTTTTTTACTACTTCCTGCTGGAGGGGGGTGCTATATCTTATGGGTACACAAAGAGAATTTTAGGGTTATGGAGTAGTCCGTGAGGGTAAACCTCTGAGCCAGCTGCCTTGAAACTGTTTTGGATGTTGGATCATCTGGGCTATGGTGTCATCAGAGACCTTTTGGGGGGTCTTGGCTGGTCAAACCTGATGTATCTTAATCTGGATCAAATCCATAGCCTCTGGCTTTCTGTGGAAACAAAAGCAGAGACTCTTTTCCAAAGCAACATATCCTTATATCCAAATTTTGAAGTCAAGGTGTCTTTAAAATTTACATATTTGTTTAACTCAGCAGCTTTTATGATCAAATCTTTTTTTGCAGTTAAAAATCCCAAAGACAACACAAACCAGATTATCTATGTAATATCCATCTTTGTAAGACTGAAATGTCCCTGTGGCTGCTGGCTCTGCCCACCTCAGTTTCCAAAGTGGTGGTAGTACAGTTTACCACCAGCTCTGGGTCTGGAGCCATGTGTAGCATCAACTATCAAAAGCAGTTCTATCAGAGCAGTGCATAGCCCAGAAACCTTTTTTTTTTTTTTTTTTTTTTTAATTATCAAAGGCTAAATCCACCATGCAGCAGAGTAAAGTGCCACTTGTAGACTCCTCATTCCCGCCATACTGCAGGTCAGACACACATGCCAGGAACCCGCCATAGTAGCTCAATCTGGCAGGCTGCCGCTAACTTGAGAGAGACAACTAGGAAGCTGTTTTTAGCTCCGTTTTAGAATCTTTTTTTTTTTTTTTTTTTTTTTTTTTTTTAGGTTTTAGGTGGAAACTTTTGCCAACACATTGGGCGCCATTTGTAGTTGGAGAGCTTCTCTCCAGGTGCCACCAAGCCCCTGCGGTCCCACAACCCATGTATAAAATAATCACTCAGATGCTTATATTATTTGTAAACTGTATAACCATGGCAGGCTTCTTGTTATCTGCTTCTTCTATCTTAAATTAACCCATTTTTATTAATCTATATTTTGTCACTTGGTTCAAAGCTTACATCTTTCTTGTCATGGCGGGCTGGCAGTGTCTCTCTCCCCAGCCTTCCACGTCCCAGAATTCTCTTCTCTGCTTGTCCCGCCTATACATCCTGCCTGGCTACTGGCCAATCAGCATTTTATTTACACAGAGCGATATCCACAGCAATAGGGAAAGCTTCTAGTAATATCTCTGAGTGTGGTTCCCTCAATCCTCCAGTTCCTGAGAGACATGGACTTTCTGTGTGCACTTTCCTGGGGTCTGTTGTTCAGAGAACCCTCTTCTGAGCATCATTTACAGATTGGCTTTGAATGTGTACAAGAGCGTCCTGGCTCTGTGTGCCAGCTCTGAATGCCTTCAGGGAGATGGGTCACCTCTTACATTACAGGATATTACATCCAACCTGACATATATTAGAAAACAGCCATAGAAATCTCTTCACTGTCAACAGCCCTGGCCCTGTCTGGATCACCTATGACAAGTGCTATTATTGTTCATTTTATATCCTAAAGTGCACACAGGTAAGGTCACTGTGCTTCTCCTCTATCTGGTTACCAGTACCTCACCCAAGAAGACAAGTTGGCCAAATGCTGGCATTCAGTGGCTTTGAAATCTTGGCTACTCACTGTCCCCAAGAGAGCAGCTACTCTCCAGACATCCAACAGGGTTGTTTAGAAGATTTTTGGCATAATTTGTGAACAGTGATGGGCTAAAGTCTGTGTAGTATTTCAGGTTAAACATTAGAAATGCTTTTTGTATAAATGCATAACACACACCTGTATCTTGTCCTTGGGAGCAGATAGTGCAGAAGGGGGAATCAAGACATAAACATGTGACAGTTTCTATTAATTGTAAGGGATTTTTATTTCAAGGGAGAATAAGCCATCGACCCAAGAGTAATGGTCCTCATGGGCCAAGACTTAAATTACATGGAAGCAAGGGGTATAATTAGTGTGACCTTATAATTTATCATTCATACTGAGACACTGTTGGAAGTGGGAGAGAGCACTCATAGTAATCAATACCAAGGCAATGGATGCAAACAGGAACTGACCTGGGAATCTAGGGGACAGGAATCTCTTACTTCATTTATGATGTACCATGTACATGTTTAACACATCTCAGGGAGCACCAGCCATCCCTAGCCACGTGTCTTTGTTGCACCATCTAGGACTTTAAGAGCTGAATTTCCACAGATGATCCTGCATGTATATCAGAATTTCAGAACATGCATCCTGGAAATTGTTTTCACTTTACTTGGGATGCAGCCTAAGTTCTTAATTGTGACCAACAAATTCCTATCACTGTTTGACTTCTGACTGCTTTTCTGCCTCAAGAGCTCTCTATTTCCCTCCCACTAGGCTCCAGTCAGTCAAACCCACCCCCAGCCACTTGATTTTGCTTTTTAACTGCTTAGAAAGCTGCTTCTGAGGCCTTCAGACAAAATCTGGGCTCCTTAATTCATGTTTTAGTGTCCATGTCTGTCCTAGTTTGCTTTCTTTTGCTGTGACAAAACATCATGAACAAATTGTGGAGAAAAGGACTTATTTGGCTTATACTTCCCTATCACAGTCCATCTTTGAGGGAAGTCAGAGCAGAAACTCAAGGCAGGAACCTGGAGACAGAACTGAAGCATAAGCCATAGAGGAACGCTCCTTACTGGCTTTCTCCTGATGGCCTGCTTTCTTTTCTTTGTTTGTTTCTTCATTTGAGAAGGGGTCTTTCTATGCAGCCCTGGCTGTTCTGAACCTTGCTATGTAGACAAGGATAGCCTCAAACTCAGAGATCCACCTCTTTCTGCCTTCTAATTGCTGATATTAAAGGCATGTGTTAGCATGCTTGGCCTCTTTCTTTTTAAAAAAGATTTATTAAATTTGAATTCTCTCTCTCTCTCTCTCTCTCTCTCTCTCTCTCTCTCTCTCTGTGTGTGTGTGTGTGTGTGTGTGTGTGTGTGTATGCATGTGTGTGCAGTGCCCACAGATGTAAAAAGAGGGAATTATGAATGCCCTGGAGCTGGAGTAACAGTTGTGAGCCACCTCATGTGAGAACTTACCTCAGATTCTCTGGAAGAGTTGTGCATGCTTTTAACTGCTGAGCCATCTCTCCAGTCCCATTACCTTGCTTTCTTATACAACTTTGAACTACCTGTGTTTACCACCCGCAGTGGGCTGTGCTCACCCTCATCAATTATTAATTAAGAAAATTCCCTCACAGACTTGTCCACAGGCCAGTCTGATAGAGGCAGTTCCTCAATTGAGGGTCCCTCTTCCTAGATTATTCCAGTTTCTGACAAGTTGACAATAATTAAGTAGCAAAAAGTAATTTATTCATCCTTACCATCCTCTTGTTGGCTTGTATTTCTGTCCTCAGAGCACTTAGCACCAGATAAAATACCTTTTCAACTTTCTTTTCAAGGTAGTTTGTATCTACTTTGTTTAATAGGGATGCACACAGGACAGAACTTTGCAGGGTATTGCTTTCCTGAAGCATCTCCACTTCTGAAACAGGCCTGGGCCATCAGAAGCATGGCAAGTGATGCAGCAACATGCAGTAAAGCCTATTAAACCAGAATTTTGGGGCTGTTCCACTATTCATACTTGTGAGCCAAGAGAACAGGGGCAGGCAGGGGAAGGGAAGAACTGAGGCAGGGCCATGAGAGTGGAAAGGGCTTCTGGGAAGGGCACAGCATGCATCAGGAATGCAGTGTTATGGGGTCCTTGCAGTGCCACTGTCTGCTCTGGAACTCCTGGCAGCACTCTTTCCCCCTCTGTGTCACTGCATTTTAAAAGGAGCAGGCAGGAGTTATCCGGAGCAGGGGTCTATAAACCTTTCCTGCCTAGGGCCAGCAGCAAATGTCTCAGCTTTTCTGAATCATATACTTTCTATGACAACGACTGAGCTCTGGTGTCTCAGTGCAGAAACAGCTCCAGGCAGTCCATAAACTAATGGATGTGGCTGTGTTCCAATCAAAGTTTATTTACACCAAGAGGCAGCGGGTCGCACATGGCCTGTGGGTCTTCCTTACCAAACCTTGATGTAGAATAGCAGCTCCCAAAGTGTCCCCTTTTGTTGCGGTAATGCCTGCACTACCACCAGGATAAGAAGCTGGGGAATGTACCCATAGAATAGGACCTGTCCACTCCAATAGGTGAATGAGTAAAACAAAATATTCATGACCTAAATAATGATTGGGGAAGGATACCTGTACCTTTTCTGGGGCTATTTGTAAATTAGTCAGGCTAAGAACCTCTTGTAATTTAGAAAAGGCATCAAAAACAAGTTTTTATTTTTAGCAGCCAATAAATTATCCATATAAGTCAATCACAATTAAATGCCAATGTTTAGGAATTGCCACAGGGGCAGGTAAACCAGGTTGTGTTGCTCCTATGAGAAGCATGGTTTTATTTACAGCTCTAAGATTTTGTAATAGCCTTCAGTTTCCTGACTTCGAACAACCCAATCCATTTGTTATATTTCTATAGAATTCTAGAAAGCAACTTAAAGAGCAGAGCCAAATTTTCAGTGATGATCAACAGACAAGAGCATACCTAATATAGAGTTTAAAATTATGAATCCTGTTCCTTTAGCTTTTCTACCATGAGAATTAACCATTCATCCAAACATTTATTAAGACAATCAAAAGAACAGAACATCCTCTATACAATGAATGATTAGTATTCCTGGAAATTCAAACTGCATTGACTTAGCATGTTCTTACCGAAACCATTTTTCACCAGAAGTTGGGCCTATTTAAACTTTTAGCGCCTGTCCCTCTTCAGGCTTCTGCTCACTTGCCTGCCCGAGAGTCCGTTCCCCCCATCAGCCTTGCTGCTACGCCTCCCACCTGTCCACCCGCTGCTCCAGGATATCTCAGGCACTGCCACAGCATGTGCCTTTGTCTGCTGCTGCATACACACACTCCCCTTTAAACTTCTTACTCCCATGAAGGGACTACCTAATAATGACTTATTCCCACCATTAAGGGAAAAACAGAAAAAACATTTCCCACGAAGGGATCCTAAATATTGAATTATTCCCACTCTGAGGGAAAAACAAAAACATTTATACCAAAGTCAATCAAACAGACAACAAAACTTGAACCTCTGGGCTTGCTTGCTTGTTCACCCAGCAGCAATGAGGCCTACCTGCTGACTCTTTGTAATTCAGATGCTGCCGCTCTGTGCTGGCAGGCAGAAAAATCTCAGAGTTTCAGCTATCTGAAATTTTTTAAATTGGAAAGAGCCCTTTCTTCCTCCATTACCACTGGGAAGAGGCTTTTCTCTTTCCTTCATCCTTCCTTTACAGGGCCCTAAAAACTTTAGGCCTAGTTTCAAAATTTTTTCCCCTTTTTACTGGGAAAATCCTTTTTTCTTGATTAAAAAATTCCCCCTTTTCTAATGGGAAATTTCCTTTCCTTCTCTCTTCTCTATTGGGAAGATTTCCTTTTTTTATTTTACATCTTTAGCTGTCTTGCCCTTTCTTAACTTCGGTGCCTTCCTGCTTCCGCAGTCTAATTAACTGACTGTGAGCTAGCTGCACCCATTTCAATTCATCCTTCTCTTCTTTTTTTCTATTCTTTAAATTGCTGGCCAGCCTTACCTGGGTGTCCATCAGCGATGTCCCTTCTTTCTTGGATCCCGGTAGAACCTCCATTTGTTGTGGTAACACCTGCGCTACCACCACTTGTTCACCATGTCAGAGCAAGGGTTGTGGATTGGAAAAACAGAGACAAAAGACAGCGGGTCATTTGTATCAGCAGAGGGAGGAAATCTTAAATAGAGGCTTACAACACAATGGAGAAACCCCAGAGGGCAGAAGTTCTACCAATGTTCTACATTCTTGCATCTAAGCTGTTTACAACAAATGCAGGATACTTGAACAAAGAACCTCAGGTGAGCATTCAGTAAGAAGGAAATTGTCAGGGAATCAGCATAGGGAGGACATCTGGTCATCAAGCAGGCAAAAGTTACCCAAAGTGGGGGTTCCAGGGACCTATACCCTTTGAAGAGCAGTCAAGCCAAATTGAGAAACACTGAGCTCAAACAGATGACTTTGTCCCAAGACTTCTGAGAAATCTGACTTTGTTAATGAACTCTGTGACTTTCCAGGAAAGGATGTACTCTTCTGACCACACATAATCTTGTTTGAGAGTATATTGTGCTGAAATAATGTTTTGAAGATGGAGACCAAGTTCTCCTGAGAAATGAAACCAGTAGGGGATGAGAGAGCCTGATATGCTAAGGTCAGTTTGAAAGACAGGCCACAGGATAATGGAGGCTGAAGTCCTTTGCCCTATAAGCAGAAAGCTTAGGAAAACTTTGGTGAGGATATACTCCAATATCTGAGAAACAGGGGCCTCCATGGTAGAAGACCTAATCTTAGCTGTAAGCCAAAGGCCTATGAGTTTCTTTGTCCAAAAGGAGGGGTGGGAGAGATGGTAGCATAACTCAGTAACAATTCAAATTTCCCCTTTTTCATTTTGTTTCACTGGGACCCTAAGTAGATAGGATGATGTCCAGCACATTGAAAGTGACAAATTGCTGCCCTTAGTTCAAAATCTAACTGTAGAAATCACTTTAAGGAATGCTCAGAAATAACGCTATTCCCAGTAGCCACGAGTCTTAGTGCCATTGGAGGCATCCTTACCATAGGCAAGCCAACAAACAAAATTCACCACCAAAGCCCATCCCTTTTCAGCTTAGCACACAGACTTCTCCCCTCCAACTCTTCCTTCCACATCTTTAAAGATTAATGCATTTTTATTATGTGTATGCATGATTTGCCTCCACCTATGTCTGTGCATCATATGTGCATAGTGCAGTGGAGGCCAGAAGAGAATGTCAGATCCCCTGGAACTGGGATTAAGGAAGGTTGTTAGTCTCCATGTGAGTACAGGATCCCAGGTCCTCTAGAAGAGCAGCCAGTGTTTTTAACTGCTATCTTATCCATAATCTGGGTCAATCATCCCAATTCACACTTAAGTCTCTTCTTCCCAGCTGAGTCAGATGTCAAGGAATCCCAAAGTGGTGGCATAAATCATAAATTATAGTTCAAAGGAATTCTGTTGTCTCCTGATAGAAGTATTTCTTTCTCCAGGGCTCAGCCTGCTTGGCTAACAGATGTCTTATTCTGCATGTTGTGTGGGTATACTTTATAGAATCACTGTATTTCGGATCGAGTCTGAGTCTTCTCTTAACTCTGTTCACTGGTAGTAAGGATATTCCCATGAGGTCGGTCACAGATGCAGACTGGGAAATAGAAGACAATTCAGTAAGAATGGGAACTTCAGGCACATAGACCACCTCTTCCTGTGATTTATTGTGTCTTCAGGGCCCACTTGAACCCAATCACACATATACCACTATAATTTGAAGATTAAATATTGCTACACATGCTCAACTGTATGGTTTAGTCGGTTAATAACAGTTGTGAAGGGTTGCTCAAGTCACAAGGCAACTTGCTGATGATGGCCAGATGTTCCATCTCTAAGGCCCATTAGCAAGCCAAAAAGCTTCTTCCCTGGAAGGGAGCAGCTGCCTATGAATGAGAGCAAGGTCTTGTCTAAATCCTAAAGACCTGAATTGAAGTTGACATAGAAGGGCTTACCAATGTCTCCACATAGTTCGCATGTTATCACCAACACATATTCAAATATCACAGATCTGCTGGACCATATGGATCAGATTACCAAGCAGTTTGCTAAGAATCCTGGGCCTGCCATAGAGCCTTCTCTTGTTCTGAATTCGACAAGTTTAGTTTGTATGTAACAGTTTAGTTTGATATGGTGCTGCATGCCTGTAATCCCAGCCACTAGGGGTCTGAGGCAGAAGAATAGAAAGTTCATGACCTGCCTGGATTGCAGAGTGAGTTCAAGGCTGGTCTGGAAGGATTTAGCAAGACAACATCTCAAAACAGAACAGAACTATGGATGTAGCTCATTGGTAGAGCACTGACTCAGTGTACGCAAAGCCCAGAGTTTATACTCTGGATCTCAAAAAGCAAATTTATCCAACCAAACCAAAATATGTGGATCAGAACAACATGCAAGTAATAAATATGTTCCCTCTAAAATCCAAAGACATTCACTTGGTATGTCAGTTTTTGGTTGCAGGATGAGCCAGGTAGTTTTTGTCTTAGAATGTATATTTCAAAGTACCACAATCAGACATGGTAACATACACCTTTCATTTTAGCACTCAAGGGGTGCAGGCAAGCACATGTCTGTGAGTCTATGGCCAGCCTGGCTTACATAATGAGCTCTAGGCTATAGCTAGGGCTATGTAGTGAGACCTTGTTTAAAATAAAAAGTATCACACCTCTGAATTCTTAGACATTTCACTGAAGGAGAAAGCCCTTCAACTTTATTGAATTATTTCCCATACTTTAATATGCAAATGTACTACCAGTAAATCTAGAGTAGCTGTCACTATGCACCCACTGAGTATGATTGACATGAGACCATCAGTGTCATGGCCCAGTGGAAGGCAATCAAGATTCTTGAGAACAAATCATAATGTGGGGTTGGAGAGTTAATTTGCCCTGGAAGGGGACAGTGAAGGTGGGTTACTGGCCTTTCTAGCTGAATGGGCCTTATGGCCAAGGATGAAGCAAAGACAATCTTTACTAAATCAACAGCTGCCAGCTGGGTTCTAGGAGACATGTTTATTTGTTCCAGGAATGAAACCATATCTGATATAGCAGCTACAACTGAAGTCACTATTTGGTTAAGCTTATGATAATCCACTGTTATTTGGTGAGATTCTGCTGAGGTCATATAAAATTGTTGAATGGGCACATGGTGGGAATCAACACTCTTGCATCTTTCAAGTCTTTGCTGGTGGCACTAATCTCTGTAATCCCTTCAGGAATGCAGTGTTGCTTCCAATTAACTATTCACCTAGGCAGAAATAATCCAAATGGCTTATTATTTTTCCTTTTTCACTGTGGCCTCCATGGGTCAGGGAACAAAGGGAAGTTTTCTGCTGGCAGGTGAGTGGCTCTTTTCTAATTCTGAATTTTGAAGTTAGGAAACCACAAACAAGTTAAGGGGACACCCTAGGCCCACTGTAAAACAGATCATAGTTTCTATTGCTAATCTGACTTCCATAAGACCCTGCTCTAAAAGGAGGGCAAGAGGGATGTTTCCCATTTGCCAGGAACAATTTCAGTTGAGAGTCCATGTCTAGTATGCTTGGAGTGATCTTTTTAAATTTTTTTATTTTTTTTTAAACACCTCTCTCTCTCTCTCTCTCTCTCTCTCTCTCTCTCTCTCTCTCTCTCTCTCTCTCTCCCTGTGTGTGTGTGTGTGTGTGTGTGTGTGTGTGTGTGTGTGTGTGTGTTCAAGTGTCAGCATGTGCAAACACATGTGAGTACAGGTGCCCATGGAGGCCAAAAGCTATTGGATCCTTCTGGAGCTAGAATTACAGGTGATTTATAAGCTGCCTTACATGAGTTCTGGGAAACAAACGCAGATCCTCTGTAAGAGCTGTATGTCCTTGTTATTGCTGAGTTATCTCTCTAACCTCTCCCCCTTGAAAAACCTTATTATTTATTGCTTCTTTTGTTTCATCATCTTTCTTTTATTTTCATTGCCTCTCCCAATGTTCTCAGTTCCAGTCTGGTATGATGGTAAAATGCTTTGACAAAAAGAAACTTGGAACTTGGAGAGATGGCTTAGCAGTTGAAAGCATGGCTTTTTTGGAGGACAGAGATTCAATTCCCTCTACCCACCTGACAGTTCCCTAATCTCCTACAACTCCAGTTTTAGGGGATCCAGCATCATCTTACAGTCACCATGAGTATTGTATGCACACAGTGCACATACATATATAGAAGCAAGACTCATACACAGAATAAAAGTAAATAAATCCCCCAAAAGAAAGCAGAAAATCAATAATAGGTGCTTATAAATCAGCCCATTTTCTCCTCTTTTATATAGGCTGGGGCCCAAACTTGGAAATGATACCACCTAACTTTAAGCAGGTTCTTTCCACATCAATTAGTATAATTAAGACAACCTTCTGCAGACAGTCCCTCATTAAGACTCTTCTTCCAGGTGATTCTAGCTGGTTTCAAACTGGCAATTGAAACTAACCATCACCTACTGGGCTCACACCACTCTGGGGTCCAATTGCTCCCATCTGCATTTAGGTTTGTTGGTTGAATGTCTGTGGTTTTCACTATAAGAGCTAGCTTAGGGGGAGGAGATATTCAAGGATGCTGGGTACCCTCACAGATTATTTCTCAAGGTACTGGTGATCCTGGCAAAAGATATATATGTCTCTACATATATATATATATACACATACATATATATCTACATACTACAGGTCAGTAGCTCTTACACGGCAAACCTCCATTCCAATATCCCCATGAGTTTGAATCCCTTCTTTGGAATTAAGATAAAAATCTTCACCATGTTCACGATGGGCCCCATTCTGATTCACATTTCGGCCAACAAAACTGCTGTCATATGCTATAGTTTCTCAAGCATCAACATTAAATGAGGAACACTTCTGCTTAGGAGTCCACCGCATTCATTATAGCCTGGTCCAATATTACCTTCCTTCTACAGTCACCTTCAACATTAATATCTATTACTACAAATATATTCCAGCTTTCTGCTTTTGTATGGTAGAAAAATCAAGTATTTCTTTGGGATGTTATGTGCTTTTTCTTGAGTATAGTAGTTTTGAATATGATTGGCCTCCATATGCTCATAGATTGGAATACTCGATCTCAGATGGCAAAACTGTTCTGAGAAGGATTAGGAGGTATGGCCTTGTTGGAGGAGATGTTACTGGGGGTGGGTTTTGAGGTTTCAAAAGCCCATGCCAGGCCAAATCTCTTTCTCTGCCTCCAACTTGCAGATGAGATGTAAGCTTTTAGATACTGCTCCAGCATTATGCCCCACTGCTTGCTGCCATTCTCTCTGTCATAATAATCATAGACTAACCCTCTGAAACTATAACTAAGCAAGCCCCAGTTAAATACTTCCTTTTATAAGTTGCCTTGGTCATGGTCTCTTCATAGCAATAGAAAAGCAAACGACAATGGGTAACACTTTGCATTTTACCTTTAGAGGCTAGGGGTCTTGAGCCTAGCTACAACTCTGAAAGCAAAGGGAGTGGTAAGGGTAGATCCTCAAGAGGCATCAATATGATCTGGCTTGATAAATGCTTCAGGGGAGGCCATAAACTTTGCCTTAGATAATACTGATCCCCTCAGAAAGAGGTGGCAAAACAGGGTGGGGAGGTTACCACTCGGTTCAGAAAAAGATTTCTTCTGGGGGTAGAGAGTCCACTTTCATTGAGCTGCCAGGCACTCTTCCACTAGCAAAGATGACTTGTCAAACCATGGGGACTAAATGTTCCCAAATTTATTAGGGTCTTTCCACATGTTTTTATCCCAATTTATAGGAGCTTATCAATGCCCTCACCTTACCCCTGTACAGCTGGGAGTTTAATTTGCTGTGTAATTCAGATCATCAGGGGAAGAGATTCTTTTTTGGCTTCCAGCAATGTCTGTCCTACAGATAGATCTTCTTAAGGTCACACCTAGACTTAGATGTTTGACTTTGAAATTCAAATCCCCCAAGTGCATCATGTTCTTCCATAATGTTTCTCCAACAGCATGGGGAGCAACCAACAAATGATGCCCTTATACTGTGTCATTTCTAAAAATGCTTGAGTGTCACATACAGAGTCATTTAGCTCTTTGCTTTTTATAAGCAGCTGATGAGGAGGATCCAATGAAGAAGTTTTGCATGCATCTATAAATAGTCATGCCACAGACTCAGGCACTAGCTTTACTACTTACTGGAAATAGACCCATTAAGTTTTTAAATCTGATCATATGAGACAGCAAATTCAAGAAACCCTGGAACAGTTTCATGAAACTCACTCTTGAAGTCTGTTCCTCTAGAGCTATTCTGATATAAAACTCAGTATTAGTCGGCATTCCCCCAAAAAACAGAACTATCAGGATACTTGGTTGTTCTGATTAGCTTTCAATCACTATGACAATGTGTGTGTGGTGAGTGGATCATAGTTTGGGTCCATGGCAATTTTTCCCTATTGCTTTTGGACTTGTGGAGAGGCCAAAACATTGTGATAGGAATGTGTGGAAGGGTAAATGTGTTTGCCATGTACAGAGAGGCAGGAAGATCTGCTATTTTAGTCTAGCCTTCAGAGGTACATTTTCAATGACCTAACTTTCTTCCTTTATACCTCACCTGCTAAACAGTGCAGTGATGCCACAGGCTAGGCTATTGGAGGTATTTCATGTCTAAACTACAACAAATATTTGTCATGAAGGATTATCTCACACAATTATGGAGGCCAAGAAACCCTATAACATGCTGTCTTTAAGCCTGAGGTCCAGAAGCCTTGTAGTGTATGTACAGTGCAACACCTAAGAGCCCATTACACCAGGTAATTAGGACTCCTGGGAGCAATTGGGTAATGATACTTCAGACTTTTGCCATTTAGGGATGGGAGGGAACAATGCTGGGATATTTTAAGCACATCTGTATTGGTGTTCTTCATATATGGTCTTGGGCTCTTCAGTGGCAGTGTTTCTTGGGAGATTCCTGTGTCCAAAGCTGTAACTCTATTTCAGCAATTCTGATGTATGCTTGTTTGGGGACCACTGCCCTGTAGTACTGTCCAGTTGCTCATGGACATAGTGATTTAACTTCATTTTCTTCTGCCTCACACCCTCAGTTTCTCTCTAGGATTCCTAGGATTGTCTATTGAATGAATCACTTGGCACTGAAATCCTTGTTTCAGGTCTACTTCTCAGAGCTTGCAGCCTAAGACAGGGCCCCATGAGATCTTTGAGGAAGATTCTAGAATTCTTGTTCTGAGAGCTTTTAGGCCCTTTTCAGCAATGTTGTATAGATTCATCATGGTCTGATTAGTTTGTCCCATCAATCAATATGTGTTGATTAAGTACCAGTTTTATCTCAACATCACACAAGTTGGAAAAATACAGAATAGTCCTGAGTAAGCCTAGGATATACCTTGCAAGTTGGGCATCTTTGGTGAGTAGAGAGATGTTCAGCATTCAAAAGCAATTACACTTCTTGCAGATGACCAAGGTTTGGGTCCCAGTACCTACATGGAAACTCACAGAAACTTTAACTCCAGCACTAAGGGATATAACATCCTACTCTGACTCCTATGGACACAAAGCATGCATGTGGAACGCATACACAGATGCAGGCATTCACACATATACAAAAGCATAAAAATAAATGAATATAAAATAGTTAAAAATAAGAAGTGCCTGTAGCTAGGAACAAAGCCATATGTCAGTGATGGGCCTGCCTGAGTAGTATACTGCTATCTGTGAAGGTCCTAGCAGATAAACACAGTATTTTAAAGTTCTGGTTTTCCCTTTCTTTTTTAAAATTTTCTTCAAAATTTTTAATTTTTAGATTTTTTGGAAATATTTAATTTTTAATTTTTGACAGCTTTTATAAGGTGAAATAAAAACATCTATTTTTATTTTAAATGTATGGATGGTTTGCGTGCATGCATGTCATTGCACTTCATGCATGGAGTGGCTGCAGAAGCCAAAAGAGGGCATCAGATACCATGGGACTCGAGTTACAGGAGGTTATTAGTCACCATGTGGGTGCTGTAATTGAACTGGAGTTCTCTGAGTCCTCTGGAAGAGCAACAAGTTCTCTTAAACACTGAGCCATATCTCCAGCACTAGGTTTTCTTGTTATTTATACATAGTTAGGTCAGTAGGTCATGAGAGACTTGTCAATGTTCCCTAGAGGGGGAGGCCTGCTATGCAAGGTAGTAGAGGGAACAAAAGAAATAGAAAGAAGATCCTTTGCTGCAGTTTCCATTGGAAAGTCAAGGCATGCAGGTGCCACATTCACTCAATATGTGATTTTAGTGATCTTTGTACACCTGGCAATATATGTAGAGAAGACATGAGCAGGCAAGAATGTAGGATGTACTCACAACCCTGTGAGTAACTGATGAATGGAGATATTGAGGGAGAAGATTCTAGATCAGTCAGTATGCTCAGGAAAGGCTGATACCTATTGTGCCTAGAAATTGCCTATCCCTTGTCTAGGAGAACCAGGCTCCCCAGGTCTGCAGAGTGCCAGGATGTCAAAGAAATGCAAAACAAACAAACAAATAAACAAAAGGTGTGGTGAGTATACAAGTTACTTAGGCTCTGGCAGACAGGTCTCCTGCAGACCAGAGCTAACTAAATGTTTCCCTAGGGGTAAATGGTCATGACATTATGGAACACAGCAACACCACTTAAAATTGAAAAATACTTTAATTGCAGTTTACAAAATATGACCTGGGCTTAATAAGAACTGGGGCCAAGAGAAAGAAGTTATAAAGCATTATAGAACATTGCTACCCAGAGATGATCACACTGGGTGCTGAATTCTTCCAAGTACAGGAAATGGAAATGTAAATTGTCCCAAAATGTCAAATTAACATCAGTGATACAACCAAAATTGGGCTAGCTTCTGGTGCAGTTTGATCCAGAGGTTCAAAACATCAGAATTCCAGCTTGCTCCTCAGACCCTCTCCTCTGGCTGCAGATTTCATTCCCAGACCAGCTCCCTTAGGCCTCCATGAGGGGTTTCATCAGGTCTCAATGCCCCTATAATACCCTGACCAGTAAAAAGTGGGACTTCTGCCCCTTGTTCTTTGAGAAGTTGTTCTAGGATCATTTTGTTCAGCTAAGCTTGGGCCACACACTCTATTGTGGAATTGCAGTTCAGAAAGTAAATAGTCAAACAGGGAACTGTGTAGTTGAAGGTGAGTTAAGTAATTCTCCCAGAAATCCTAATTCCCAGAATTCACTGTGAATTCAAAAACCTTAGCCTCCCATTTTTGGGGCAGAGAGCCTGGAGATTGACAGCAAGCAGCATGTGCATGCTTCCCATTGTTTTACTTGTGCCTTTAAAGTCAGTTTTTATTCAAACTTACCTGATGGCTAAATCTTTACACTTATGCTTCATTAGGGACTGTTAAGAGTTTGAGTCTAGATGCCTGCCCCAATATTGGCTCAGGTATTGGGGATATTGAGAAATGACTAGGCATGACTTCCTGTTACTGTGATAAACACCATGGTCCAAAGCAACATTGGCTTATACTTCCACATCATCATAATTATATAGGGAAGGCAGGTCAGGAGATCAGTGTAGAAACCTAGAGATAGGAACTGAAGCAGAGGCCATAGAGGAATGCTGCTTATTGGCTTGCTCAATTGCAGCTTGCCCAGCCTGGGTCCTTACACCACTCAGCAATGTCACCACCCACAGCAGAACCCCACAACATTAATCATCAATCAAGAAAATGCTCCACATGTATTCCCACTGGTGATTTTAATGGAAGAAATTCCTCCTTGAGATTCCCTCTTCTATCATAGCTCCAGGTTTGTATCAGGTTAACAAAACCCAACTATGACAGTCACTAACTATATCAATGGATTAATTGACTGACAGTTTTACGCTGAAAGGATTATGAGGGTGTAGGAAGTAGGTCACTGTATGTGCATTTGATCTCTATTCTCTACTTCCTGGATTCCATGAGGTGAGTAGCCTCTGCCATATGCCCCTAACATGATAGCTAGCCTCACAGCATGCCAAGGGCTTAGACTGAAACTTTGAAGACAGAGAGCCAAGATAACTCCTTTTCTCTAATAGTTCTTTTCCAGTAGAGACAAAAAGCTTACTAACACAGGAATTTTTCCCTCTTCCAGTTCAAGTATTAGGAACTCTTATATGGTTCACCCCTAGACATTGGAAACCTTAAATGTTAGATTTGAATTCCATGGTCAGGGAAGCTCTCCCCATGAGTAAACCCATGTTCAGTAGATGCTCCTGGCTTCATGGTTCCAGAAATGTCCTCTGATCATCAACATGCTGAGATGCCCACCTGTCAGCTCTTTTCTGCTACATACACCAAAGCCCTGCCCACATTTTTCTGTTTCCAGGCAATATACGCGTAGTTCTTCTGGAACAGACCAGCTGCTGCTGTCACCTGTCCTATGCCTACAGGTATAAATGACTGGACTGGAAGGAGAGACCACATGCTTCCTTGCTAAACCATATGGCACAGGCAGATGGCAGACCAGCTTGTCACAATGATGACTCTGCATCCTCCTGATGAGAGGCCCTCAGAAGTCACTGCTCTCCAGGTGTCAGAGCTTTCTGGTGCTACTGGGCTGGGCCCTGGCATTTTCAAGTTCTGCTGGGCTGTGGGTCACATGTCTTGTATCCTGAACACCTCAGAGGAAGCCTTGTGTCTCAGAAACAACAGCTTTAGTCCAGTAATTTTTCTGCTATAGGGAAGCTTGTTGGTCAGTCATTTGATCTGGATCTTGGAGGTGTGTAGGAGCAGAACTCTGAGCCCACTGCTATGTCTACCCTGAAGGAGCTGGTAGAATTTATGGCTTAATCCAGGGATGGAGTCTACCCTGGAGATGACAGGGGAAAGATGCAACAGGTCATCCAATTCTCCAGTTTACTTCTGAGCCTGATTTCCAGATTTATGCAGAAACTGAGGGAGGGAAAAAATAGCAGAGATGTCATAGTTCCCTATCCTATACAGGGATGGATCTCAATTCAGCCTGTGAAAATTACTCTAAATTGCTGATGTGTGAGACTAGGAAGCCCTCTTCAGTTTGGTTCAGAACCTGGAATCATCTCATTCTTTTTTGGGGGGAGGGGACAATGGATGAAATAATTGCCTTGTGTTTCAGGGTCACATATATACACTATTCACACAAAGAGAGAGATTGGAGCCTTGGATCTGCTCTCTTATCTTACAAAAAAAAAAAAAAAAAGACAAAAAAAACCCCCATGGGATGGCAAATATAAATGACCCTGTTTATATTACTTTTCTCTCCTGCTCTCTTTTTAAAAATTTTGACAGTTAATATTTTTTAATATTGAGATAATTCTGAAGTTACTGAAGAGTTACAAAAAGACTAAAGAAAGCTCCTTCATACCATTCACCCAGTTTCCTCACATGTTAAAATTTTGCATAACCAAAGAGCATTCATCAAAACAAAGACATTAACCTTGAAACAGAACTATAAACATCAGTATGAAATCTGTACAGATTTCATCAATATTTTTTCCAGTGATCTCTTTCTATTCTGAGATCCAATCCAGGTTACCACAATTCATCTAGTCATCCTGTCCTCTTCATGTCCTCCCTTTCCCAACCAGTGATACTTCCTTATTCTTTTCTTTGTCTTTCTCTCTACAGATGCTTTTTTCTTTCCTCCCAATTCCCACTTCAGGGCATCCCTCACACATCAACCAGTGAGTTAGGTACTTTTTGTCCCTATGATAAAGTATCTGAGAAAACAGCTTAAAGGAATGAGTGATTTATGCCACTCATTGTTTCAGAAATCCAGTTCACTGTAGTGAGGATGTCAGTGCTGCAACAAAAGAGACCCTGGGCTTCCAAGGACATACCCCCAAGGACCCACCTTCTTCAAACAGCCCCTACTTTGCACAGTTCTACCACCTCTCAATAGTCTAACTTATTTAAATAGTTTATTTTTATTGTCTTTAAGTTTGCATGTGTGTGTGTGTGTGTGTGTGTGTGTGTGTGTGTGTGTGTGAGAGAGAGAGAGAGAGAGAGAGAGAGAGAGAGACAGAGACAGAGACACAGAGACACAGAGACACAGAGACACAGAGAGAGCGAGCATTCACATGCCTGTGGAGGCCATAGGTGTCAGATCTCTCCTAGAGCTATAGTTACAGGCAGTTGGTTCTGGGAAATGAAATTTGGTCCTCTGCAAGAGCAGTATTCACTCTTAACCACTGAGCTCTCTCTCTAGTCCTGATTTTATTTAGATTGTAAATTCATCCATAAATTAGGCCTCATGATCTAATTATCTCTGAAAATTTCTTCACAGACACACCCAGAGATATACTTTGATAATCTCCTAAGTGTCTTGCAATCCAATCAAGTTGAAAATAATAATTAGCCAGCAGAGTCAGGCTAAAGTTTTTCAATATTGGCTTTGTAGCCCCACTCTATCTCTCTTCCTTTTTGCAATATCTCCAAAGAACACACTACTCCAAAACTGTAGGTTTATTTATGTACTTGTATAGTGTTGTCTTCCCTCCAAGTAAGAGGAGAGGAGGGAAAAGTCTCCATTTTAAGGAGGAAATCATACTGGGGAGGTACCCAACAGCTAAAGTGGTTCAGCCTGGGCTGCCAACCAGTATCCTCAGCATCACCCAGTTGAATATACAGGAGCAGACAAAATCCAACAGTGTGCTCTAAGAAGTCAGAATTTGTGTTGACAAGATCCTGGGTTGCCTTAGAGGTGCTGGGTTTGCATACTTCAATGACCTTGAACAGACAGCCTGCTAGTCATGGTGGGGCATGTGGTCTGTCAGGCCCACCTGATCACCCTAAGTTCAGTCTCCAGGAATCTAGACAGTTTCTGCATCTCATTTCAGCATTTCAGAAGGAATGGTATGTACACATGCCTGTAAAGGATCAGGCCTCCATCTACCTGTGAAAGGCCTTTGTCTGGTTACCTGGGGTCTGTCATGAGCTGCTGCCTTGGACATAACATTTATAATGAAGGAGTTTCCCATGTGCATAGCTACATCCCAAATAGATATCCAGCCTTGGCCAGGAGCTCCCACTCACGGAGGTACTACAGGGGTCCATCCCTGCGTGTCAGTGGAAGGCTTTGTTGTATTTGTTTTTAAACTACTTTTACATCCTCTACTTTCCTTTCTCAACTTTATGCACAGTTCTGGTTGATATTAATGTTCTTCCTATACTTTGTGTTGTTTTGGGGGTACTTGCCAGTCCTCCTTAGATGGAATTGGGGTTCCTGAAGCATTTCTGTGATGGCACTTCCCACTGTGTGAAGATTGTGTTGTCTTTCTCTCTTGCCTGTGAGTTTTTTGAGGGCTTTTTTGTGTCCCAGTTAAAGATAGGAGACCTGTCTGTAACAATGGTGAGAGGAACCATTCCTTGCTCTATAAAGCTTCCTTGGTCCCAGATGTCCTCTTCATTTGTCCTTATGAAGAACTTACTTGCCCTTTTGTGCTCCATGCAAAAGCTGTCTCCCCTTTAGAGCTTATCTCCCCTCATGTCTCTGCATGTTCAGACTCCAGCTACTGTGTTTATCTGTGTTGTATCTCCTTTAGGATTTGAATAGCATGCTGATTAATTTTTGTCAAACTGACACAAGCTAGGGAAACTCAACTAAGAAAATGCTCCCATCAGATTGCCTGTAGGCATATTTATGTGGCATCGGTTACTGACTGATGTGGGCAGTGCCACCTGTGAACAGGTGGCCTCTGGTTCTATCAGAAAGCAGGCTGAACAATCCATGAGGAACAAGCCAGTAAGCAGCATTGCTCTGTAGTTCCTGCCTGGGCTTCTGCTCGAGTTCCTATCCTGACTTCCCTTGCTGATGAACTGTAAACAAAATAAACCCTTTCTACCATGAATTTTTTTTGGCTCATGGCATTTATCACAGCAACAAAAAGGGAACCAGGACGAGGACTCTTCAGCCTTGTCTTTAAACTCTAGGCATCACCACATAGCCTCATTTACAGACACCACAGAGAGATGTCACTTGTCATTGCCATGTCTGGTCCCTTCAGGGATTCTGTGATGTCAATATTCTTAACCTCTTTTCCAGAGAGGGTAAACTGAGACTTGATACAAATTGTCCACTGTAGCAGTCCTAGAGCTGCCACTTAGGTCCCTGGAACTTTGGTTCAGAAAAGGTTCATGCAGTTGTTTGTCATCTGCCCACTTTGGCACATAAAGAATCGTGAACTACAGATGACTCTCCTCCAGTCAATTTCTTCAAAAAAGTAAGTTTGCCTTTCCACTTCCCAGCCATCTCTGTAAAGTAGAGCTCTTGTGCTCAACACGATTCAGCCCTTTAGCCAGCCATCTGTCTCAGACCCCTTCAAAAGCAGGAAGAAACTGGGTTGCTGCTTCCAGCAACCTCTATCTACCCAGTCCTTCAAAGGAAGCTACTGCCTGTTCAGTATGAGAACCCACCAGCTAGCCTGAGACCTGCCCAGCAGCCCCCTTCAGAGCACAGGCCACTAAGTGTTAGTGTCAGCTGGATTCTGCTATCTGAGCATAGCTCACCTTCTTTGCATAATGCTTGGCTACCTGTACCTCTCCTTTAACTGTGCTGTGGAGGCTCCTTGAGGGTCAAGTTACATGGTGGTATTGCCATAGCCATGCGGTCTTTGGGTGGGGATTCTCCTGGGGAAGATGTAGTATGTTTGGTTGATTTTTGGAATACTGTATCCCCAACCCACTACTCCTGACTTAGCTCTTTGCATTGCCAGGATATTAAAAAAACAAAACAAAACAATTAACCTGTCTTGCCACACCTTAATTGTCACACAGAGAGAATAAAATATATATCTCCTAAAAGGACTGAACACCAAAGGGGCAGGGTGCAGTACAGTCAGAAGCCAAGTCCCCTACCTAGCTCCTTACCACTACTTTGAGTTTCCTCAGAGCTTCTGAATGCCTGATGAGCCTTGTATCTTCTGTGAGCTTTCTGAGGCCTGTGGTGTGGGAGCCACTTTGCCTGGTGGCTCTGTGAGAATGCTGAGAATGCTGTAGGGTCTTGGCCTGTTCTCACTTCTGAGCTCTATTTGTTATTCTGACTGAGGTATGAAAGAAGCCCTGTGAGTCAAGCCAGCACTGAGAAAACATCCCAAGGATCCAGGAAGTACCTTTAACTTTCCAGAACCTTCCTGCAGGGAGGGAAAAGGGCTTTGATGAGCTTTGCTCCCAAGCCTGCTCTGTTCCAGTAACCTTTGGAGAATTTGTCTCTAGTAAAAGGACATAATGCATATTCATGAACCCTGTCTTTCTGAACAGACTATTGGGTGGCCCATTTTTCTGTCAGTGTTTCATCAAAGAGCGAGCTCTGCTGTTTCGGTGCTTTCCAAAGCCCAAGCTGGTATGGCACAGAATGCTTTGCATGCCTTTTTTTTTTTTTTTTTTAAGATGTGGTCTTACTATGTAGCTCTGACTGGCCTAAAAGTCACTATTTAGATCAGGATGGCCTTGAACTCAGAGATATTACTGCCTCTGCCTCTGGAGTGCTAGGATTTAAAGTGTGTGCCACAAAGCGCATCTCATCCTTCCAGGTCTTGAGTTTCTGTGGGGTTATAAGAATGGAGGTTATAGCATACTATGGAGAAAAATAGAAAATCCTTCCCTTGGGACCTGGAGAGATGGCTAAGTGGTTAAGAATACTGGCTGCTCTTCTACCTGGGTTGAATTCCCAGCAACCCATAGATGGCTCATGGCTCTCTGTACCTTCAGTTCTGGGGCATCTAGTGTCTTTTTCTGGACTCCACAGATAGCAAGAGCACATGTGCACATACACATATTCAGGCAAAACACCCATAGACATAAATAAAATAAAGAATTTTAGTTAAAAAATTAATTAAAAACAAAAACCTTTCTTCCCTATCCAAACTGTAACTGCTCATTCTGCCAACAGGCAGTGAGTGACCTTTCACTCCTGTTGCCCTTCTGACTCTGGGAAACAAGCCTGATCTGTATAAGCTCTGTGTGTTGCTGGTAGGTGCCTCATCTCTTTATTACTCAATGCTCTTTAGGGTAACAGGGCCAATGGAATATATGATTACAAAGGAATTTATTAGACTGACTTACATTGGCATCCATTTGTATGCTGGAGAGCTAGAGAATGCAGCAGTTGTTGGATTTAAGAAACTGAAAGCTGCAGAATGGACCAATGATATAGTCCCAGCCTGAGGCTGAAGGCCTGGAAGCTTCCTGGAGAGATATGAGTCTATAGCTAGCAAAAGGCTAATGAAGCTGGAGTCTGACTTCCACATGCCATGGCAGCAGCAACAGATACATTCAATCAGAAAGGGTGGAGCTTGTATGCTGTTTGACTTCCCCTTTTCCTACTTTTACTCCAACCTATTACACAGCTCCATAGGTACCCATGAACTTTCCCCCTCAGTTGCAGCCCACATGGCAATCATCTCTGGAAATGCCTCCATTACCAATCTTGCAAGTGTGTCTCAACCTAGTTGGCCATCTCTTCTCCTTCTGTACCCACGGGCATCTGGAGCAGCAGATGCTGGCTCTACCCCATGCAGCTCCTTCACACCATTTTGTCCTCTATACTCAGAACTCATATGTAAAGACAGGGTTTGAGAACACACTTTTAGGTTCACAGGATTACACTGTGTCAGGCTGGATGTGGCTGGGCTATACACCCATGGGAAACTCTCCCCCATCCTCAATTTCTCTCTGACAGTTGAGGCAGGCCTGTGGATGTTTTGTACTGTGATAGTTTAATGAGTCTCTCTCTCTCTCTCTTTCTCCCTCCCCCCCCAACCCGTCCCTCCCTCCACCCATCCTTTCTCCTTATTTTCTACCTTTATCTTGCCTTCTTCCCACCTTGCTCTCAGAAGGAGTTTACCAAAAGACAAAATTACAAGTTTATTAAGTCACAATTGTTTTTTATTAGAGATTCATGGATCAGGGCAGCTACTATTCTTTAAGCAAGGATGAAAACTCCCACAGGGAAGAGGCAGAACAGTGGGTTTTGCAAGGTAGGAACATGAAACTGGAACAATAGAGGTTGGAGGTAAGCTAACTGGTTAAAAAGAAGTTGCTTCTTGCTCTGTTTTTGTAAGAGTTCAAGCTGAAAGGATGTCCTATTACTCTGGTTCAAGTAGGCTTAGAAAGTCCCCTTTTCTTTCATTCTTTTTAAACTTTCTTTTTTTAAAGATTTATTTATTTATTATGTATACAGTATTCTGCCTGCATGTGTCCCAGTAGGCCAGAAGAGAGCACTAGATCTCATTACAGTGGTTGTTGGGAATTGAACTCAGGACCTCTGGAAGAGCATACAGTGCTCTTAACCGCTGAGCCATCTCTCCAGCCTTTAAACTTTCTTTTTATTTATTCTTTTTGTCTTTCATATCATGCATCTCGATCCTATTCATTTCCCATCCCTTAGTATCTGCCCTCTGCTCTTGCAGCCCCACCCCCAACCCCACTGCCCACAATAAAATTTAAGAGAAAAAATAAAGGAAAAACATCTGGTCGTGGAAGCTGTGATCTGCTGGACAAAGGGGTTTACTGCATGACTCACTGTGTCTATATATCTTTACTTCCAAGTGTTCATAGCAAGGAGTCATTGGTCTGGTTCCCAGCCTCTAGTTTCTACTACACTATTGATGCTGAGACCTCACTGGAACTCCTCTTGGTTATCTTGCTGCACCATGCATTGTGGAGATTTTGCAGCTTTGGTCCAGATCATAGCTGGGATGGATATTGGGATGGGTCAACCGATAACCCTGGTTCTGGGCCTGCCTAGTTGCAGGGTTGGCCAGCCTGCCAGCTCTCCCTTGTCTTCACCAACAGGATGAACTCTCCTACATTGTCCTGATGAGTTCATCCTAGCCAAGATGAGCAAGGGGGTGGAGCCAGTTCTCCTGCTTTCATGTCCTCTGGGTTGAATCTCCTACACCTACACCTTCAGGGCCAGCTCTACTGGCCACTCTCCCAAATACTGCAGCTGATGAGGGGCAGGACTAGCTCTCCCTCTTATGCTCTTATGACCTCAAGGCCAGCTCTCCCACCTGCCTCAGGCATTGATAGGCAGGGTGGGGGACATCTCTCCTCCACCCAAGCTACCACATGAACATATTAGTAATGGGGAAAGTTCTGCCATGCTCACAATATGGGGCTTGGGGCCCACACTTCTGTCAATGGGGTTGGCTCTATTGTGCTGCCCACACTAGATTCAGGGAGTATTGCAGCTGGTGGCATGCAGGGAGAGGTCTCATACACTTCTGACCTCAGGGCCATCTCTCCCTGACCCGTGCCACCACATGAAAATCCCTTTTTCATAAAAGATTTATTTTATGATTATGGATATTTTGTCTGCATGTATGTACACCAAATGCATGCCCTGGGAGGCCAGAAGGGGCCATATAACCCCCTGAAACTGAGGGAAAGCACACAGGTTTGCCCATACTGCCTGTGCTTCCTGAATTGTCCCCAGTTGCAGCTAGTGTAACCCCACCTTTTCATTCTAAAATTAAAATATTTCATAAACACCCCAATATGGTTATGTATCCACAGTTGCAGTGTAGTGGTTTGAAGTCTCAATCAAATCTGAAGATCTGGGGTCTCAAATGGGAAGACTGAAGGGCCTTCTCCTGTCAGAGCCAAGCAGAGACTCCCTCTTTTTGTCACCCTCCATCTTTTAGTCAAATCTTGACCACCTCCATCATCCACCCTCACAGTGATGTTTTCACCTACCTTGCTTCCTGCTAGCGAAAAATCCTTTCTTAATATGTACCAGCATGTATGTGTAAATATTCATATGTGTCGTGGCTTCAAAGAAAATGCCCCTCAAAGTGGGTAGCACTATTGGGAGATATGACCTTGTTGGAGGAAATATGTCACTGGGGAGGTGGGCTTTGGAGACTCAAGTATGCTAGAGCTTTACTCAGTGTGACACTCAGTCCACTTCCTGTTGCCTGTAAGATGTAGGACTCTCAGCTACTTCTCCATCACCATGTCTGCCTGCATGTCGCCATGCCCACCATGATGATAATGGACTGAAGCTCTGAACTGTAAGTGAGCCACCTCAAATGTTTTTCTTTGTAAGAGTTATTGTGGTCATGGTGTCTCTTCACCACAGAATAGAAACTTTACTTCAGCAGTAGAAACCCTAATTAAGACAATACGTATATATGTGTAATTGTTAATTTGAATATATTTACACACATATATTTGTACATATATGTATGAATTTCTTTCAATAAAACTTTCAAAGTCTTAAACTATAAATAAAAAAATAAGTCACCTGCTATTTCATTACACAGTAGGACCATTTTTACTATTTTCATATACTTAAAAAATTTTAATACTGAGCAGGATAATTTTTTAGAATTTGTCTCCAAACTATATCATTTTGTGCTTTCCTTTTTTACTAGATTATTTGTATAATAGTGAAATTTTTCCTCTTCTTCAAGCTTAGTCCCCCCAAAAAAGTATGGTTTTAGAGGTTCATTGTGATTTTACTGTAGATTGAAAAGATAATTGCACTATTTTGGATGTGAGAGTAGTTTTCACTTTACATTTCTACTGCTGTCTATTCTGTGTCAGACAGGTGTGAGAGTGGTGGAAAGTTCTATGATCTTGTCCTTGGAGAGGCCAAACAATAAGGAGGAAATGCATCAAATGTATAATATTAGGCTGTGATGAACATTATAGAGAAAAATAAAATGAATTAAGGAACTGGAAGATGGGTGAATTCGGGGTAAGAGAAAAGTGGGTAATTAGGACTAGGAATGGCCTCTCAGAGCAGATGAAACCTTGGGAAATCTAAAAAGGATTATTCTGGGCAGTGCAGATGGACTGAGGTGGAAAAGAAAGGCTGGTGGGAAGTGGGCAACTATAGAGAGTTGGAAGGAGGCCAGGTGGGCGATATTTGCTCTAGTTAACAGAGCCACACTTGGGCCTACATGAAATCTTGTGTGTCAATATAAAGGACTGAGACTTTTAAGTGTGTTAGAAGCTTGATTTGTGTGTTATTTAGAACCTCGGCAGCAGCTACAGACAGATAGCAACATAGTCAGTCATAGGAGGAAGGCTGTAGAAGCTGAGAAGGAGGAACGGAAGAAAGAGGGAGGGAAAGGAAGAGAAAATTAGAGAATGCTTCAAATATAAGCCAATGTCTCTGGTGCTGACAGTCATGGAAAATTGAGAAATGGATGCCCGTACTTAGAACCTACCTTGAAGGAAGAAGAATGGGTTCCCTGGTGGTTGGAGATGAAGTGAAAGGACAAAAGAACATAACAGCGTCCTGTGGATCTTTGGTCTAAGCAACTGGACAAGTGGTGATGCCATTGACTAACGTGACTACAGCATGGCTTGGGAGGGGTCCAGGATTTTGATTTGAAATTTGGAGATGCTTATTAAATGTATGGGTAAATATTGGATATTCAGAGAAGGGTTTGATATTCGAGTACAGAGTGCAGGAGAGAGTTTAGATGTCATTAGATGGCCTTTAAAACTCTGCAGCAAGGGATGGAGAGATGGGTTAGTCACTAAAATACTTGCTATGAAAGCAAGAAGACCTGAATTTGATCTCTAGCACCTATGTAAAAAGCCAGGAGTGGTATGTACACCTGTGACCCCAGTTCTAGAAGTGTGGAGCCGTGTGGACCCCTGGACCTCACTGGCCAGTTAGCCTAGCTCTTGGCAAGCTCCAGGCCAGTGAGAGACTCAACTCCAAGAAACAAAGTGAAGAGTGCCTGAGGAACAATGCACAAGACAAACATTTGGCCTCCACATACATCTGCACATTTGTGGGCATGCACAAACATGTGCACAACACACACAGACCACATACACACATACACACACACACACAAAAAAAAAAACCAACAAAAAACTATGAAATAGTAATAGATTTTGCCCCCTCTCCAATATTTACCAGGTGGAAAGGGATGTATGCAATGCTTTGTTTTATTTTGTTTTTTTCCATCAAAGGTGACTACCCCACTAAGGGTCAATATTATGCGACTTTTCCCCACATTGTAAAACTTTTTATGCAAAAATCTCTTAATCTTTTTCACTTTGTGAAGATTTATGCACATCTTCTTGAGTGGTACAACTTTTGTTTAGGAAGAGCTCTGCTGCATTCCCGGTGTGATTGCTAGGAAGAGCTAATTCTTTACTCCTCTTTTCTTTTCTTTCATGTGTCCATTATGAATTGGCCAATCACATGAGATTGTGATGTCATGATCCCATCACCTTAATTTTAATAAAAACTAAATGAATTCTCTGCTCTGGTGTGCTTTCTAGCTCTGTTTAGGTTGTGGAGCACCCTTTTTGCAAAAAGGAATTGCCTTGATTGGTTACTATTGGTTTGCTCATGTATTTCTCTGTGTGAATCTGAGAATATTCTTTTCCAATAAGACTGAGTTTGTGAGTGTGTGTGCTGGGTCCTTGACTTAGAAGAAAGACTGAAAGATGTGCCATAGAGCAGATATTTTCCACCCACCTTTGATAATTTCTTTAGAACCGATTCCTACTTGTGCAACTACTAGGTCAAATGTGTTCCTCACACACTGAAAACTCTTTCTAAATATGACACATCACTTCCCCCAAAACATCACCTCAATTTCATTTTCCATTATCATATCCCTGCACAGTTTTGCCCATGGCAGAGAATCCATCACATTTTAGCCAACTTAATAAGCAAAAAGTACACCATACAGATTTTAACTTGCAATTTTTTCCCTCGTGGTGAGCTTGGAAAATTTTCTTTCTTCTAAGCTTATTTCCTATTTGTGTTTCTTACAGAATTATCTCATAATGTCCCTTTTCTATTATGGCTATTTAGTATCTTTGCAATTATTAGAACATTTTTTAATGTGGTATGAAATTGATCCTACCAGTATTTCTTAAAAACGCTTTGGATTACAATTCCTTTCTAATTCCTAAGCTTTCTAATAAGCTTATATGCTTATATGTTTTCTGACTGCAGTGGGTTCACAGTGAAGCATAACTACACAAATTCATATTGTTGTTCCCAATGATTTATTTTTAGATTTATTTATTTTATATATATGAATGTTTGCCTATTTGGGTATATGTGTACTACATGTGTGCCACATGTGTTCAGTAACTGTAGAGACCAGAGAAGGTGTTGCAGCCCCTGGAACTGCAATTGTAGTTGGTTGTGAGCCTCCATGTGGGTGATGGGAATGAAACCTGGGTCTTCTTCAAGGTCAGCAAGTGCTTTTAGCCACTGAGCCATCTCTCTAGCCCCCCAAACAGGGATTTCTTGTCTTGTCATTATATTAAAAAATATTCTCTGTCCAAATATATTTTTATAAATGTTAGCAGATCTATTTTCATGCTTTGGGGCCATATTTAGTTAATGGAATTTATAAGATACACTGAGTGACTTTCTACTTTCCTCTGTCTTGTTATTCTTTTCATAGAATGGCACTTGTATGTTTCTTGAAGTTCAAAAAGCATTTCCCAGTCATCACACAGCCCTCAGTACCTTCCAAGGCAGGGTGTGGACAGCACTCCCTTGTCTTCTCCACAACTTTCAGTCCATTCCAGGATGTTGCTTCCTCTTGGTTTGATTTTCCTAATGTATTAATTTCAGTACTATATTTTTACATGTTGATGGAATTCATTAGCATATAACTGCATAATATTATCTCCTAATTATAATTACTTTATTGGCATATGTTTGTCCTTTTTCTTAATTATAATTTTCTTTATTGCTCTATTTTTCTTAATTATATTCACAAAAGTTTTCGATATCATTGGGTTCTCCCCAGGGTCAAGTCTCAAAGTTCTTAAATAATACTAATGCTTTCCCTTCAAATTTGTGAGCTTCTTGTTCAATAGCTGTTGCTTTATGTTTCCTCACATACCTGCCTTGTGTTTGTTTCAGAGTGGTGCTTATGTCCCATTCAGCCATCACTGTCTGGCCACAGCTCTGTGTCTGTTCTCAGGAGTAAGACTATGGCTGTTCTGCCTCAGTATGGCAGAGAAATCTGAAATCATACAGACTTCTGTCCCTGTGTGCTCCTCTATGGATGTGCACCAGCATTCTCATTGTCACTAAAGTTCTGACATTTGGTCCAGATGACCAATATCTGCAGCCATGGCAGCACCCACCCATGATCATTCTGGCATGCACTAAGCTGACCAAGTCTCCTTTATTCAAAGACACATGGAGAGCAGAGTCAGTAGAGACATTCTAAACCCTGAACCCAGGAAGTGGCCATTCCTTACTTCCTTAATCTCAGCAAAACCCATCATTTCAAATAATTTAAGTTTCTTCAGTCTTTTTGTTTTTAATTTATTATGTATACAGCATATATGCCTCCAGGTCAGAAGAGGGCACCAGATCTCATTACAGATGGTTGTAAGCCACCATGTGGTTACTGGGAATTGAACTCAGGACCTTTGGAAGAGCAGTCAGTGCTCTTAACCTCTGAGCCATCTCTCCAAGAGTTTCTTCAGCTCAGTGAAGTTTTTCTTCTGATTAGTAAGATTTCAATGTTACTGCTACATTTTTCTGTTTTAGTTTAACTTGTAAGTTAAGGACTTTTTCAGCTTTCTAAACCTTCCTTCCATTTTCATCACTCTTTTCTTCCTTTTTTTTGAGACAGGTTCTCTTTATATAGACCTGGCTGTCCTGGAACTCACTATGTAGACCAGACTGGTCTTGAACTCACAGAGAGCTTCCTGCTTCTGTTTCCTGAATATTGAGTGTGATGGTGTTTTGAAAGAAAATGGCCCACAAAAGGAGTGGTGCTATTAGGAGGTGTGGCTTTATTGGAGTAGGTGTGGCATTGTTGGAGGAAGTGTGGCACTGTAGTGGGCATTGAGGTTTCATATATGCTCAAGCCAAACCTAGTGTCTAAGACCACTTCCTGTTGCCTGCAACTCAAGATGTAGGACACTTGGTTACTTCTCCAGTATCATGTCTGCCTGCACGCCACCATGTCCTATCATGATGATAATGGACTAAACCTCTGAAAATATAAGCCACCCCAATTAAATGTTTTTCCTTTACAAGAGTTGCCATGTTCATGGTGTCTCTTCACAGCAATAGAAACTCTATCTAAGACACTGGAATTAAAAATGTGTACCTCCAACCACAGTACTTTTTCATTATTATTTTACAAAGTCAAATACATCTAAGAATTTATTGAGATGGAAATGGTAATGGATACATGTATTCTTAACACTTGGGAGGGAGGCTGTTGCAGGAAGGTCATCAGTTTCTAGCAAGTGTGCTGCATAGTAAGACATTCTCTCAACAATAACAACAACAAAAAAGAGTCAAACAAAAATTCAGTATATCTATTGTATATACATACACAAATTTCCTTTGTTCTCTCCACCTTCTGGTCTGGGTTATAGAATGGGATTTAAAGGTAGTATTTCAACTCTGATAGGAGCTGCCAAATAGTCTTCCTTTCAGGATCTTAAACACAGAGTGAATTTGACCATGGGTATGTAAAAGTTCAGTCATTATGTTTACAATTCATCCAACAGACATTTATTGAGACTAATCTTCATTTACTTGGCTGCTGGAATGATTGGGACCTTTGGGGAGTATGGTTCTAGAACCATGAGTCCCGGTGTGACAGAACAGAGGCTCTGTTCTTAGGGAGCTTAAGTTTGGCCACTGAGAGGCAGGCAACAAATGGTGTGAAACTGATTAAAGAATATGAAAAAAGTCCAATTCTAATCCATGCCTGTAATCCAAGCACTTGATAAATGGCTGAGGCAGGAGAGCTGTGAGTTCCCAGGCAGCTTAGACTAATCATGATCTTTGCCAAAAGAGAGGGAAGTAGCACCTAGATTACATAGTTAGAACCTGTTTGGAAACAAAACCAGATGCCACAAATAATAAACAAAAGTACATCCTCTAATAAAGAAATAAATGAAAGGAGACAGGGAAAGAGAGGGACTAGGGTAATTAGGTGGAACATATTAGTTGTTTTTGGTTTGTTATTTTGATAAGAAGCCTGATGCTTCCCAATTTGATAGCTATTTCCTTGACTGTTTCCCTACATGTTCCAGTGTCTAATGCTCTTCCCAGATAGGAAGTATAAAAACCAATAGAAGCTTAGGTGCAGCTTAGCTGGCAGAAGCGTATCACTATGTGTGTGGGACTGTCTTGATTACTTTTTGATTGCCAATGGAGGTCAAGGGCTTAGCCCAGCTAAACCAGCAGACAGACTCAGTGCCTGGTACCAGGGCTTTCATAGAGGCAAGAAAGCACAAACAAAAACCAAGCTCTAGGAGAAGGAGTCTCATCGACAGCAAAGGGTCGAGGAATGGGGCCACAAAATCCATGGGGGCCTAAAAGAGCTGTAGGATTACAGGCAACTGTAGTGGGAAAACAGGAGAAGAGGGCAGGAAGGGTGCAATAACACACTTGGGCCTGGTGGACTGCAATGCCAAGGGTGGAGGGATGGGTCCAGGTGAAGAAGGGCAGCCATAGCCTTAAAGACTGGCTGTGGGTACCTCCACCTCCAAGAGTAATAGAGGAATGCTGGACACTCAATGCTCACTTCCTTAGACTCAGAGAAACAAATACACTAATCAAAAGGGAAACTCACCTAATTGCCACTAGTAGATGGACTGCTGAATGATCAGTGAGCTAAAAGGTAAGTCCATTGTGGGTGGACTGGAAATAAAAGTTAGGATCCCAGTGTGGCTCAGACCACAAGGAAGAGTACAAGCCCCAAGGGAGTCTATCCTGGGTTTTGGTACCAAAATGTTACAGCACTGATAAAAAAGTATTATGGCAACTGAAAGCCAAGGAATACCTACAGCTCTGAAGGGAAAGGTATGCTGGACAGTCAGAGGCCAAGGAATACCTATAGCTGTAAATAGAAAGGTATTCTGGCATCCAGGAGCCAAGGAATACTTACAGTTCTGAAGGGAAAGGTACCCCAATGGAAGTATTACAGCTCTGTTTCAGGGTGGGGATGGTTTCCCTAGCAAAGTGTTACAGTCTGCGATCCAGGAAAGGTTTTTCTAATGCAACTCTGGTTCAGAAGAGGAGGGTTTCCCCAGTGAGGTTGTTACAGCTGTGCTCTGCTCCCCAGGAGTGTAACAACTCTGCTCCAGAAAGGGAAAGTTCTCCCCAGCCAAAGTGTTACAGTTCTGCTCTGCTCTTGCTCTGCTCCACTCCATTGGAGGTCATTACAGTTCTGTTCTGCTAAGGGAAAGTTTCCCTGTGGAAGTGTGGTAGTTCTGCTCCATTCAAGCAAGAGCCATTAGTGCTTTGCTCTGCTCCAGCAAAAGTTGTTACAGCTCTTCCCTGCTCTATTCCACTCTGGCAAAATAAATTCATTACAACAAACCTCACTCAAGAGATTTATTGTGAGGGATGAATCCAGGAGAGTGGCTGTCTCTGCCAGGGTAGAAAAAGGCAGCCCCAAACTGAACAGGTACAGGATTATATAGGGTTTTTAAGGGCAGGACTTTCCAGGGTGGGGACTGGTAGGATCTCAAGTCCTGAGCTTGAGACAAGCTCAGAGATTGGTTGGATTTGTACTCAGGGATTGGTTGGTTTTCATGCTTAGGAATTGGTTAGTTTTCATACTCAGGAATTGGTTGGATTTCAAATCAAGCTGATTAGGGGCAGAGTGTGTTTCCTTGGCTCTGGTTTCGTCTTCTTTCCCTGTCCCTTTTTACCCTACAGGCTTTGCAGGTTAAAGCCCGACCCTGTATTCAGCCACTCTTTCTGCTTCCTGCTTCTCACAGTATAAACAGCTCTCCTCTCTTGTATGCTCTCACTGCCATGATATTCTGTGCAAAGAAGAGCAAAGAAACCATGAGATAAAATAAATATGTCTTCTTTTAGGTTTTTCTGTTAAGGGTCTTGTACCATCACCAAGAAAGTCACTAAATCAGTGATAAAGTTTCAAGAAGCCTCAAGGAAACAAGCCAGCAGGATACTTGCTAACTGGAGCAGTGATTTCCCTGGCAGTGAAGACTGCACAGAACTGGGGGTTAACCAGGAATCAAAAGTGCCAAGACAGAGGAATTCAAAGGGGGTTGTTGAAGACAACACTGACAGCCTAAAAGCCGGAACAAGCCAGATAATTGCCCTGGAAGTGAAAAATAGAGATACTACAGTAGGGTCTAGAGAGAGGGCTCAGTGGTTGAGCTTTCTGCTGTTGCAGAGGATCCAGTTTGATTCCCAGGATAACATCCATGGCAAAAAACTGCTTTTAATGCCAGCTCAAGAGAATCTGGTTCCCTTTTCTGGCCTCTTCAAGTACTACACTCACATGCATGTACACACACACACACACACACACACACACACACACACACACACACCACACGGGGTGGGGTGGGGGAAGAGAGAGAGAGGGAACCTGCCTAGTCTGTGTTTGTTTTTTGTATATGATTTCAGGGTTGACCATGTTGTATTATATAACCATTAAGGGGTCTCATCCCTGAGAGTAATTCTTCCTCTCTTCAGTCACTTTTGTGTAGTTCTTTGTCTAAAAGTAGAACCCTGTGAGATTTTCCTCTTTCCATGTTAGTATGTCTATTGATATTGTCATTTTTTAGATCTTGTGTAGGCAGCCATTTCTAGGAGACACATTCTCACAACAGACTTCCTGGTCCTCTGGCTTCTCTAATCTTTTAATCTTGCACTCTTTCTTCTGAGATGAGCATTAGGTGTAGGAGTTGTGTCATAGACATACCCATTAGGGCCAGGCTTCCCACTCATTGATCTTTGCCCTGTGTCCAGCCTTGGTTTTCTATAATGCTTTCCATTTGCTTTAAAGAAAAGCTTCTTTGATGAGGGTTGAGGGCCATATTTACCTTTGAGTGTAAGTATAAGTTTTGATATAGTTAGGAATTATGCTTGTCTAGTAAAGTAGCAATAGTATATTCTCTTCTAAGATCCATGACTTCATTAGCCCAGTCTAGGTTTCAATAACCAGGCATGATTTTCCTCCTGTTGAGTGGGTTTTAAGTCCAATTTGACAAATGTAGGTTACTGCCTATATATGAATACCACTATTGTTCCTTTAGAGAGATATCTTGCCATGCTGGTCAGTTTTGTGATCCATAGGCCTCACAGATGGGTAGGACTATTAAAACAAGAGAGAATTCAACCAAAAGACATCACAGAGACCATGTTCATTGTGGTGACAAAATACAGGAGAAAACAACTCAAAGGAGGAAGTATTTATTTTGATTTATAGTTTTAGTGGTGAAAGACTATGTTAAGCAAAATGCATTTTTTTCTGAGCCTGTGGTGAGGCAGAGAATTGTGGTAAGGAGGGCCTAGTGGATAAGAACTGATGACTTCATGGCAATAAGAAAGCAGGAAGTGACACACGCCTTTAATCCCAGCACTTGGGAGGCAGAGGCAGGTGGATCTCTGTGAGCTCGAGGCCAGCCTGGTCTCCAAAGAGAGTTCCAGGAAAAGCACAAAGCTGCACAGAGAAACCCTATCTTGAAACACCCCTTCCTCCCCCCAAAAAAGCAGGAAGTGGCCAGTATACCCTTAGAAGGCATACTGTCCTTTTGGTGAACCACTTTCTCCTACCATGGCTCATCATTCCCAGATACACCAGCTCTCAACAATCTTTTGAAACATTGAATCCACCAATGAGTGGTTTCTATAGCCAGGTTAGAGACCCAATGATCTAATTTCTGGAAATACCCTCAACGACACATACAGTGCTGTGCTTCACTACTCCTAGATGTTTCCCAAGCCTATAAAGTTGGCAATCAAGATTACCTCATGACAGAAGCACTTCTAGAAGAAGGTGCAGCATTGAAAAGCAGCATGGCTTAAGTGTTCAGTACCAGGAAGGACTTGTACAATGTTTTCATCCATGAATTCAGTTAGTGAGAACCCAGTATATTTGAACTTGGCGATGGCTGAGGCTACTGCTTCTGCTTTTCTTCTTCTTCTTCTTCTTCTTCTTCTTCTTCTCCTCCTCCTCCCTCTTCCTTTTTTTCTTCTTTCTAAAAAATATTGTACTGTAATTTTACTCATGTAACACATTATAGGAAAAAGAAAATATGGTTTATTGCACCAATTTATTTCATGGATAGTCCATTTCTCTCAGTCCTCCTCTTTGTAGACTACAGAATCTTCTGCCTGTGATAGCTTTCTCATTGCTGTAACAGAATGCTTGGTGTGAACTATTTATGTTGGCTCATGTTTTTAGAGGGTTCAGGCTAAGTCATTGGATCCATCAATTCCAGGTCTGTGGTGAGACAGAGCATCATGACAGCATGGATCTATAGTCCTTGATACCCCTGATCTCAGGGAACAGGGTCTTTCTAGTGGTCTTCCTTGCTTATTGGAGTTGGGAGAGTCAGCCATGATATCTTCTTAGAGTACATGCTTCCTTCCTTCAGAGCTTTCTTAAGAGGAAGGCTCATAGAACTTTCCAGACTATAGGACTTCTCAGCTCTGCTCCAGTATTTTACTGCACAATAGAAGTCAAATTCTAGCAGTAAAAAAAACCCTACAACTTTGCCTCATTTCCACTGCTCACTCACCTTTTAAATTTGCTCTGACCATTTCCATGGAGACCTGGAGTATAATACAAGAAATATGAAGCATGCTTGGCAACCCCCATGGCACAGGCATCTAAAAGTGAGAGTGGATCTAACTTTGTACCATGTGCCTGGCTACATTAAGATAAAGCCCCATACTCAGCCCACAGCCCTAACCACAGGGATTTTTTTACACCAGAAAACTAATCTGTATGTAGTCTGCCATAACCTGAGCAATATTAGGTTTTCTTGGAAGTACAGGATATCTAGGCAAACAGCATGCAGTTAAAATATTTCTTTGAATAGCAGAGAACATGAAAGCATTTACCTCTAAGCAGAATGTGTCTCTGGATCTATACATGTCTCTTTCTCTACTGTAGAACAAGAACCTAGCGTGTCTACTCCTTCACTTTCTGCTGGGGTGTGTACCCACCAGAGTCTTTGACTTTCAGAGAGAGGAATAGATGAAGAAGTTAGAAAAGAATATGGGACTCTGGCAGGCTGAACATTTTAAAAATGTCTTCCTATCTCCCTTTACTAGAATGTTAATTCCATGCAATACGAGAGAGTTTCCCATTTAAAATAAGTTATTTATGTGTATGTGTATGTGCCAGTGTGAGTTTATGTGCACCATGTAACATGCAGGTACCCTTGGAGGCCAAAGGACAATGGATCTTCTGGAACTAGAGTTACAGGAAGTTCTGAGATATCTGGTGTGGGTGCTGAGAACTGAATGAAAGTCTTCTTAGACAGCAAGAAATGCTCTGAAGTGCAGGGTCTTCTTTCCAGCTGTGGCTTGCTGATTTTAAGGCAAACTTACTTTCAATTCTCAGAGCATTGGGGATGTTCATCAGAGACCTGAAGAATGAGCATGTTGTTCCTCCTCAAGCTCTATTCTCAAAGTTGTATACTCACCTAGGTTCTTGTCATGACTCCCTCTCTCTAGAATCTCCTTTTATTACAAGTGATTCCTGTAATTCACTTCCAAAGGGTGCTTGTGTGTCTCCTTGGAGACTTTCTGGCAGCAGCCATAACAAATGCTTGGCTGCATGACTGCTCAGGCATTCAAGCTTCCTTCTTTAAATTTATCCTAACCTTGGAGGTTTGGAGCCTTTCAGGAGTAGAATTGCACTGAGCTCTAGAGACCCAGGGCCTGGGAGCCAGGGGTGGTTTCATTCTCAAGACGTTTCTGGAGTCATCTAGGGACTAGATTCACATGGCTAGTTGTGTGTTTCAAAGTCTCCCAAAGGCAGTATCTGTCTTGTCTCTTCCTTAATGCATAATGACCCAGCAAAGTTCCAGTATATGCTTTCCACATTCAGTTGAGTTCCTATAATGCTGAGAGGTACTTCAGTCACTGTAATGTAATCAGACTCAAAATTATCACAGGCAGAAGATTCTGTAGTCTACAAAGAGGAGGACTGAGAAAGGCCCTCATCCTTCCGATATTTACTCCTTCCTCAGGCTAGGGGAGTAGGTAACAGAGACTCTACTACTTTGGTAATACTCTCTGGAGCCAGACTGGTAGGGTTCAGATTTCAGCTCTATACACTTCTTAGAATAGAATCTTGTGTAGATACTAAATCTCTATCACTTCACCTCTCCATAACTCAAACCAGTTTAAGCATAGCACTTAGCTCATAGGTTTGTTAGAAAAAGCAAGTGAATTAGGACTGTGTAAAGTATTTTGGAAAGTGTAAGACAGGAAGTAATTGCTAAATTATGACTGATGTAGTTATAATTGCTTTTTTTCTAGAGAGAGCTAGGCTCTATAGTAACTACTTCATAAGCTGTTTCAAACTTCATAACTGGGCTGCCACCCTCAACAAAAGATGTACATTCATGTTCTCTCCCCCTCTCTCTTTCTTTCTGTCTCTCTCTCTCTGTGTCTCTGTCTCTCTCTCTGTCTCTCTCTCTCACATACACACACACACACACACACACACACACACACACACACACACATACATGTACTGACGTTTTCTTTCTTTGCTTCTAAGTGAGAACGTTTTTGTTTTTGTTTTGTTTGAGACAGGGTCTCTCTATGTAATCTCTGGAATTCACTATGTAGAGTAGGCTGGCCTCAACTCACTGAGATCGACTTGCCTCTGACTTCTAAGGATAAGAATCAAAGGCGTACACCACCCTGGCAGATATCTTAGGGTGTCTATTGCTGCAATGAAACACCATGACCAAAAAGCAAGTTGGGGAGGAAAGGGTTTATTTGGATTACACTTCCAGATTTTAGTCCATCATTGGAGGAAGTCAGAACAGGAATTCAAGCAGTGCTGGAACCTGGAGGCAGAAGCTGATGCAGAGGCCATGGAGGGTGCTGCTTACTGGCTTGCTTCTCACGGCTGGCTTACTCAGTCTACCTTCTTATTGAACCCAGGATCAGCAGCCCAGGGATGGCACCACCTTCTATGGGCTGTGTCTTCCCCCACTGATCACTAATTGAGAAAATGCCTTACAGCTGAATCTCAGTGGAGGCTCCTTCTTCTCTGATGTCTCTAGCTTGTGTCAAGTTGACATGCACAACCAGCCAGTACAAGAAACAATGTCTATTTTTATAAGCCTTCTTGGGTCTAACTTTGGAAACAATTTTACACATGTTGCAATGTACCTTTTTAAATATGATTTCACTTAGTTTTAGTCTGGCTACCAGCCTTACCCAGATGGTCCTCTTTTCTGCTTGTTGCATTGAATTAGAGAGTATGTATAAATAGCTAATAGCAGTGCCTGGCATGTGGAGCCTGCTTAGCACAGGCTTGGGGCTTCATGGGAAGGATTAGAGATGGGCCCTCAGTTTTAGCTGAGGAGCTTATGATAGGATAGCCATAATAACTGGGACTTTTTTACAGTTGAGGACTTTGATATCCATATGAATATCACAGTGAGCATGAATGTTGTTGGATCCATGGATATGTCTTCCACTTTCCTGGGTCCTTGAGAGGCCACCAGGGATCTGGTCTGTTGTGCATTCCATGTGACCAGCCTGTGAGGACAACTACACCAAGGGTCACCACACTTAGACTGCCTGTCTCATCTTGCTGGGTCCCAAAGACCTTAGAACACCCCACCCTTTGTGAACACATGTGATAAAGATGTTAACACCTGAAACCTAGGCTCTTCCCAAGATCTCTGCTGCAGTCTCCAAAGCTACTCTCCTACTGCATTTAATTGCATATCTTTGATCATGTTGTCTTATACACATCCTGTGTTTATGACTGTACTACAGCAAATAGATCTACTGCTTGAAGAAACCATTTCTGCCTATGTACGTCACACCAGTATTACTTGAAGATGGTATTTTGGATTGCACCACATAAAGACCTGCAAAATAGTAGTCCTGTTAAGCATCAATTATGTGATCTCCAAGTAGCCTGGGGCTGTAATGGGTAGCCATTCCAGCTTTGATCTGGAAGTTCCAACCCCCTTTGAGGCTTTGGTAATTGTCACACCTATAAGGTGGGGCTGTGCGAGGACCCTGAAGACCTGAGATCTGCATGTGCCAGCTCTCTTGGTTCCTGGACCCTGGATGCTGGAGGTAGACCAAGCAGAGTTATCCAGAGAACAAAGCCGGACTGAGTCACATCTTTCTCAGACCTTCATTTGTAAGTTACCCCACAAAATAAACATCTCTTTTAACTGTGTGGAGTTGCCTTAATAATTTCACCAATATCTGGTGCCCAACATGGGGCATGAACCCACCACCCTGAGATTAAGAGTCTCATGCTCTACCAACAGAGCTAGCCGGGCTTTGGCTCCTGGTATTCCCAGGTGGTCTCTCATCCAAGTACCCGGCCTGACCCTGCTTATCTTCTAAGATCAGACAAGATTGGGCACATTCAGGGTGGTATGGCTGTAGTTGCCTTAATAATTTCAGCAATATGGGGCTTGTTTAGAGACTAGCTTTCAGATCTGCTGTTTGTGGAACACTGTGCTAAGTGATTTGCTTCTATTATTTCATTTTAAGCAGCAATATGTGTTAATCATGGCAGAAATGTGTTGATTTTCACCATCCATATGACAAAATACTCAACATAAACAATTCAAAAGGAGAAAAGATGTATTCCGTGCAAGGGTTCAGAGGTTTTGGCCTATCCTTGAGGGAAAGGCGTAGCACAGAAATTCGAATCATGGTGACAGCATGGAGAGCATTGGCAGGAAGAGGCTGGGCAAGATATAGGCCCCAGAATGGAGACCCACAGCCTGTTCAGACTTTGAATCTTTCAGTGAATGAATGGTTTTCATTCAGGAGGTCAGATTCCTCATGATCTAATCACCCCCAGAAACACACAGAGACACAATTAATTAAATCATTAGTTAAGTAATAGTGCCTGAAATCTAACATGCCTGTATCACAGGATTACAGATAATCCTTAGGCGTGTGTTTTTCTAATCTCTTAGGCATCTCTTTACCCAGTCAAGCTGGCACTGAAGGTCAACCATCATACCAACTATGTGCATAGGAAACTTCACTGGGTGAGTGGCAACTGGTGCCTAAAGCTGGAGCTGACCCTACTGGGCATTTTGACTTTGAGTCAACTACTCTGTTTTATTGCCTTCCTTGCTAGTCATATTTAGTCTTAATTTGCATTTTTCTAACTCATAATTTTGTTGAGAGTCTTTTCATTTATTTATTGCTGTTTGTGTGTCTTCAGCGACCTACATTTAAAGTTACTTCTCTCCCTTATTGCTATTTCTTAAGCTATTTTGCCTCACCAGGCATGGGGGGCATTCTCCTGTAAACACAGCACCTATGAGGCAAAAATAGTCAAGTCAGGAGATCAAGGTCAGACTCAGCTATACAATCTATTTGTGGATAGCCTGCTCTATGTGAAAATGTTTTGGAAGGAAACAAAACAAAGAGAGAATTTCACTATGTTAACCAGGCTGACCTTAAACTCCTGGATTCAAGTAATTCTCTGCCTTACTATAGAGTAGCTAGGACTACAGATGTATGCCACCACACTTAACTCCTGTTCTGGTAGTTTTTCTTGTCATCTTGACTTAACCTGTAGTCACCGGCAAGAGAGAACCTCAATTGGAGAATTATCTGGATCAGATTGACAGGTGGCTGTGCTGTGAGAAATTGTCTTAATAGATGATTGATGTGGGAGGGCTCATGGGCAGCACCATCTCCAGATAGGTAGGTCTGAACTGTGTAAGAAAACTAGTTGGGCATGAGGCAGAGGGGAAGCCAGTAAGCACCCCTTCTCCATGGTTTTTGCTTCAGGTCACTGCATTCCTACTCTGATGTCATTCAATGATAAATTATGATCTGGAAGTTTAGGACAAATAAACCCCAAACAAACCCTTTTCTTTCTAAGTTTCTTTTAGTCAGTGTTTTATCACAGCAACAGGAAAGTAAACTAGGACAACTAATAGTTACTTAAAATCTTCAAGCCAGGCGGTGGTGGCATATGCCTTTAATCCGAGCACTCAGGAGGCAGAAGCAGGCAGATCTCTGTGAGTTCAAGGCCAGCCTGGTCTACAAAGTGAGTCCCAGGAAAGGCGCAAAGCTACACAGAGAAACCCTGTCTTGAAAAACAAAAAAAAAGAAAAACCAAAAAAAAAAAAAAAAATACTTCAAATGTTTTTAAAAATTTGTTTTTTATTTTTATGCATTTATTATTTTAGTGATGCTACAGAATCAAACCTAGGACTGCATAGGAGGCAAGTATCTGATCTATATCCTGGACCCATTACCTCTTTTAGTTTTGCAACACTAATTATTTTTAAAAGTGTGTGTGTGTGTGTGTGTGTGTGTGTGTGTGTATGTGTGTTTGTGTATGTGTCCCATGGAAGCCAGAAGGCGTCAGACTCCTTGGAATTGGAATTATAGTGGTTGTGCCCAATGTAGGTGTTGGGAACCAATTTGGATACTCTGCAAGGATCTGAGTCATCTCTCCAGCCTGAAGTAATTAATTATAATACAATTATAATAATCAAATTTCAGTGGCTAACAATTTCAGATTTTACTCAAGAAACTGTTCCCTATTCCAAGATCATAAAAATACATTTCTGAACATTTCAAGCTTTGACTTTTTATATTGAAGTCTCTAATCCACCAGGGTTTGATTTTGTGTGTGGCATTAGGTGTGGGCATTATTTGCTACATTGTCCATCTCTCTTGGTTGAGATTTCCACGATTAACACCTTGGATAATATTCTGGGTTGATGGGAGCCATAAGCCTAAGCGACCCTTGACACACATACTGCCATATTTGGACTTCTCTCCTCTTTTCTTAGATCTAGGCCTTGCTTACGTCTCCATAGCACCAGAACGTCTTTTCACAGATACCAGAACCTCTTCTCAGATATCAGGTGAATGAGCTGCAGTTAAGCAATTAGGCAGTTAGACAAGGGTAGATAGATAACCTTCAGAACAACATTCCCTGCTGGCCAAACAGCCCATAATTAAGTCCCTTCCTGCTTGCAACCCCCATAATTAAGTCCCTTCCTGCTCACAACCCCCTTTGCCTACCTATGTATGCCTTGAGAGAAAAATAAAATTTTGGAGCTTGATCAGACGTCCTGTCTTGCTCTCATTCTTTGTGTCTCTTGTCCCTCTCATTCGCCGGGCCCTCCCTTCAGGTCCCTATTGAAGACCCTACTGGTCGGGGCACTGGGAACAGGCTATTAGGAAGGTATTGCAAGAAACAAGCATGAAGGATATAGAAGGAGAGAGTAGAAAAGACATACTAATACAATCACTTCTGTGGACCATAGGACTCAGGTGCAGGTCCTGAAATGATATGAACAGAGTGTCTTCTAAGGTAATGGCTCTTACCATGTGTCTTCTATCTGAGATCCATCCCTAGGAATGTCAGGCCCATACTCTGGCCTGTGAAATTGGACTAAGCTTGATTTGCAGAGGCCCAGATCAGAACCAGGAGAATAAGCTGCATGGAACTCTAGAGTAGGCCATGAGGAGGACATTGAAGGCTCTTCGAAAGGGTTTTGTCCATAGACTGATAGAAGCCTCTCTCCCTTGCTCTGTGTTTCAGGAGGCAGCCAAATGGGTGATATTTCAGACTTCATTGCCTTTTCTCACAAGGATCTCTCAGGAGGGGAGTAAAGGGAGAGGGGGAGGAATCACAGTCTTCACATCTGCTTCTCCCTGGCAGGGTGACCTCAAGCAGGTGGTGCCCCTGTCCTTCTAAAAGCCAGCAAGGCAAGGGAAGCAACAGCTCCACCTACATGTTTGCAGAGCATCCCTGATTTAAATGTGGATGGTAAGGTACCATGGTTCTGATTTTGCCACACTGTCTCTGGACACCAGGTCTGTGTCTGTGTGGGGCTGAGGCTATGTGGGGAGGGTTTGTGCAGCCCCTGCCCTCTGTAAACGTCCAGTATAGTAAGCAGGATGAAAGAATGGGAGAAGATGTGGCACATGGAAGGACAACTGAGCCTTTACAGTGGATCTGGTCCCCACTTGTCCCAAGTCCATATGAGCCCTTGTCAGTCCCAGGTCCTCCACAGTGTTCCCCTGCTGAGGGCTCTTTGGGGACCTGAGATCTGTATCTCCTTCTGTTTGCTGCCCCTCCACCTGGGTCCTAGCTGGGCTTTTTACTTTCACAACTGCACTTCCAAAGGTTTCTGATGACTGACTGATGTCTCTTTTACAGTTATTCATCTGGCTGCAAAAACACACTTCTGATGCATACATATCATATTGACAAGAGAAAGAACAAGGAGAATGGGGAAATTCATGGTCTTTTAACCAAGCACAGGGATTTTTGTGGTTGCATTTCCCCCTTTTCCTTCTGAAATCTGCAGAAGCTGTTACACTAATAGCTGTGATTTGCATAATTTTTGGAGTGCATCAGAATAAAGAGCCAGGCTGCAGGCAGACAGTCTGCCTCTGCTGTGCAGGGCAAGGCCCTGTGTTAGAGGAAAGCAAATAAATATGCAGAGTCCTGATTGCTTATGCAGGATGAGGTCAAGTGAATGGGTGAGTCAGAAGGTGGCTTCACCTACAACATGTTTAAATTTGGACTGGGGGCTGGGACAGGGGCTTGGGAGATGGCTCATTGGGTAAGAGCATCTGCCTTGGAGGCAAGATGATGAGTTTAAATCCCCAGCATTCATGTAAAAGTCAGACATGGCTAAGCATGGGGAATGGAGGCAGGCAGATTCTTAGGAGCTCCCTGACCAGGTATCCTACCCTAAAAGGCAAGCTACAGGCTCAGTGAGAGACCCTGTCTCAAAACTAATGTGGACACATCAGATGTGGTGACACATGTCTTTAATCCCAGTGCTTGGAAAGCAGAGGCAGGTGAGTCTGTGAGTTGGAAACAGCCTTGTCTACATAGCAAGTTCCAAGCCAGCCAATAGTGAGACCTGTCTAAAAAATTAATCAAATAAATTTAATTTAATAAGGTGCAGAGTGGGGTGATAGAAGAAGACTCTATATTCTCTGGTCTCTGCATCCACATGCATGGGTGTACAAACACAGAGATTTATGCATGCACAGAGGCACAAGGCAGAAGGACAGCTCAACCTATGCAAGGTCTTCTGGCTGGTCTGCCTTTTACTAGACCCTACTGCTTGGGGTTAGAGTCCCATAGCCATTGGCTGACTGGGTGGAGGATGTGGCCTCTGATTTGGGATTCATCCATTCAAAGCAAAGAATCAGTCCTGTCTGTATGGTTCATGCTGGGCTCACACTGATCACATTCTTCTACTTAAGTGGGTTAAATGTTTGTCCTTGTCAGACCACCCAAGGGGATCTGAGAATAAAAAGGAAAGCAGAAGGGCCTTGGAGTGAGAGAATAGATTTCTCACAAGCTACTCAGTTCCTTCTGCTTAGGAATAAAGATAGACTCTGCAAGGCTCCTGCAGCAACATGGGACCTGGCAGTGTATGCTCCTAAGCTAAACCCTTAATTCACAGTTCAGGATGAGGGGGTCTGGGCTGGGAGTAACAGTATCTTCTGAAAGACAAGAGTCATTGTTGCTGGTATTTTCCCATAATTCCAGATTTCATAGCTTCTCCTCTAGAAAGTCTTATTGTTCAAACCACCTGCTCCCTCTTTTGAAGATGAAAGGCCTTTTGTTGGAGGCTGGCAATTGTAACAGAATGTCTGCAGTGGTCTCCATAGCCACAGCCACAGTCACAGAAGCCCCTCAAAGATACTGGACACACTCAAGACAACGGCCAGAGAGTCCTCAGGAGGAATTAGCCAGGATATTGAGTACCAGGCCCTTGGCAGGCTGTGTGCTGGTATGGAACGACATTCTCCCCTGTTGCCACCCTAGGTCTACATGCTATAATCCTCCCTGGGCTACATCTGTTATTAACGCTCAGATTTGGAGGTAATGGTTTTAATTAAACTACTTTGCTGTTTACTACTGTTTCGGGAATTTGCTAATTAATCTTTATGTAATTGTTTTGCAAATGTTGTACGGCAAAAGTTCGTAAATTATAAGTGGGATCTCTCACTGAGAATCTAATTTCTATGCAGAGTCCCATGTTAATAAACAGCAACATAGGTGAGAAATTAACCATGGAAGGTCTGTCCTGGCTGGAGGCTACCATCTTTTTCCAGTGCATGGACCATGCTGGGAAGTGCCTCCTCCAGTCTCTGCATTTTTGTTTTCTGACATGGAAACTGCTGATGCCAGTGACAGCTCTGACCTGTTTAGGTGAGGGTGGTTCTATGACCTGAGGAGTCCTTATAGATGCCTAAGTCCCCACCGAGCCCTAGATGCTTCCTTTTCTATAGAAGCCCCTGTTTGGAGAATTGGACCTGTTAAGCTTGGGAATTGGCCAGTTAAGTGCTGAGGAAGAACTTCTAGGTGACCAGGATGGTGGACAGTGGAAGGATTGATTTCAGAGAGCAACAACTCTCTGGTTCTCTAGAATTTGGATTCTTAAGGGGGCCAGTGTCTACATTTTATTCAGGGTTCTGGTCACAAGCCACAGAAGGACAAGGTGTAAGAAAACTCAATGTCCAGCTGTGGTACCAGCCCTAGGAATAAGCCCACCATCGTGGCAGTGTTTGTTTTTGCTGAGAGATGGTATTTGTCTGCTGATAGAGCACCCCAAGTGGCATGTAGTGCTTGGACTAGAGGCAAAGAATCCCTGAACCAGGCTGTGTAGCTCAAGGACTATTCCTGCTGGGTGAATGGTTGCACATCTTTAATTCTAGCACTGGGGAAGCAGAGGCAAGTGGATCTCTGTGATTCTGAGGCCAGCCTGATCTACATACTGAGTTCTAGTCCAGGCAAAGGCTATACAGTGAGAGCCTGTTTAAGAAAATAAAGACCAATCTCTGCTGTGTTTTAACTTTGTGACTGTGGACAAGTTATTCAACCTCTCTGGTTCTTGTTATTCAACTTCCATAAAATGAGGCTTTATAAAAACTTTATTATAATGCCATAATGATTAAGTGAGTTGAAATGTGTTCAGATTGTGGCACCCTCTCTGGTACATAGTAGCTGATTGTTATGTTATGTTTTATTCTTTAAATTAATTTTTAGTTTGTATTCAAAATAGCAGGGTTTTTTGAGACATCTCCACACAGCATTATCACCTTGTAAGCAAAGTCCCTGCTTTTTTGTTTCAGCCTCTGCCACATGCATGCTGAGTTTTCAGGATAATCACCTAATCTGCAATTAGTGTTGGTCTTCCCAGAAACAAAGTTTCTTTCCTATTTCACACCCTAGTTTAGGGACTGATGATGCAGAACAGTAGAGAGGGCACTTTTGTCCACAGGCCTGGGTTCCAGCTCATACTCCCCTAAGTTGCCTTGGCACCCAAGAGGAGGCTTCTTAGTTTTGAGAGACAGATCCCTAAGCAGAGCTGACAGACTCTTGCTATATGAAAGCCTGGATTTCAGCAAGCAATAAGGAATATTCCAGAGCAGTGCAGCAAGGAAGGAGAGGTGATATGTTGTCAAGCTGTTCTGGCTTCCTGAGAAGTACAGCAGGCTGCACAAGCTGCCCGGGCTCCCTCCAAGGAGGAAAAACAAGCTCTCACTTGCTCAGTTCTATCCATTCCTTGTCCCTTTGTAGCCCAAGTCCTGTATGAGCTATCTGTGTCTCTGTTTGTGGGGGTTGTGCCAACTATATTAACTGACCTGGGTGTCCTGGGCTGCACACAAGAGACTAAAGCCTCCATGAGTCCCATAGAGTGGATCCTATGCACACAGCAAGCACAGAGCCAGCACAGAACCAAGGGAAGTTTGTCCTATGAGTGTTAGGAGATGGTAGTCATCAGCAGTGATTGGAGTTTACCTCCCTAAAAGTTCCCAAGGCCCAGGGAGCTGGGGCTGTTAAGTAGACCAAGGTGTACCAAGACTGACTGCCGTTCAAGGGGTGTGGGGCATCTCTCTGGACATCATGAAGTCATTGTCTGCTTTTTTCCTCATCTCCATCTCCTCTCCCTAGTTTTGTAACTTTGTACTGAAGTGTGAAGATGACACCCACCCAAAATATAAACAGCACAATCTCATTCCAGACCCTGAAAACCCACATGGGCTGAAAGAAGGAGACAGTGTGGCCAGTGGTTCTGAGTTGACACCCTTCTTACCCTCTCTGCCAGACTGACTCCTGAATTTTTTCTGCTTTAGGTTCAAAGAGCCCATTCTATAGGTCTGGTGGTACAGTCATATAATTCTGGTGCTCAAAAGGCAGAAGCATGAGGATTAGGAGTTGGAAGCCAGGTTGAGAGGATAGTAACTTCAAGGATAGCCTGGATAATATAGTCTGTCTCAGAAACCAAAGTTTAGTGCTGTATCTCATCAATAGAGCCCCTGCCTAGAATCCTCCAGTGAGGGGCTTTTGTCTGTGGCAGTACATTTACTAGTACAGCCACTGGGTTCATATGTGCCTTTGATGAGCTGCAAAGCTCCTGAAGGCAGGGGTCAGACTATCCTGTAGTTACTGAATTTCAAACCCCATACACTCTGACTCATTAGCAATTCCACACACATATGCAAGAATGTAAAAGAATAAATGAATGAACAGATAAAAGTTGGATTTATTTTTGTAATGCTGGGGATCAAACTCTAGGCCTTGTTCATTCTAGACTACGTTGGGAATAAGATAATAACAAAGTAAAGAGATTCATGAAAATGAAACAGTTTTGAATACACTACTCCTCTGAAAGGGGTGGCACCAAAGAGTAAGGCCAAAAACAGCTGTATGCTGATTTGTTAGAAAACGGTGGTTTTTAAAATCCTGAGAGAGAGAGGGAGAGAGAGAGATTCCTGTGCTCTTCACAGGCTGGGACTTGTACCCTTCCCAATTTCCCATCTCATTGGAGGAGGATAAAAAGCTTTATCCAATTAATAACTTGGGGCTCGAAACTCCACCCCTGTTTTCTGATCCTGGGGTCAGTCACAAAGCAGATCACCTCTGACTTTCTAGCTCTCAGAATTCTGACACAAGCAGGCACCAGTAGCCAGTTAGAGGAGAGAAAGAGAGGGGCCAGTATCTCCTGCTTGTCTGTGATTCTCTCCAATTCCAAACAAACCCCATACTGAAAATGGTCGTAACAATGTACTTCTTACAGTAAGCACTCTCCCTTTGAACTGAAACCCAGCAGTCTATCTTTTTTACTCTATATCCAAGAAGCTTGAGGCTCACAGGACAGTAATTCCTACAGCATCAGTGGGTGAGTGGGGCCTGCTATCATTATCTGTAATAGTCATCACAATGGCTTTTCAAAAAGTAATTGACTTTAATTATGCCCTAAACTGACCCTTTGGATGGAACTAAAGAATGACTAGGGAGAGGAAAATGGTTGGGAATGGTCCTGCTGAGTCCAATTTTCAGTAAAGTAAGTGGTCTGAGCATTCATCATGGGTAAACCTGGGTTCTTCAGCACCAGCCAGGGTTTAACCCTCTGTATCTACACTGTGGCTTTGGAGATACTGGGCTGTTTGCTATTCACCTTCTGTGAGGGAGTAGAAACAGATTCAGACTTGTGAGGCCCGTGGGAGCTTCTAAGACCTCAACATCAAAGCTGTCACTTCCTGTCAGTGACAAAATCTACATATGACCAGCTTTGCAACAGCAAAGGTTGCCCTGTGACATTTTCTAGGGAAATGTGAACAAATGTCTATTCACCCCAGATAGGGCACCAACAATATGCAGAGAAATAATTCTACCTACATATAGTCTGGTGAGATAGTGAGTATACTGAGGTTCCTTGGGGGAGGAGCTTTTTTCAGGAGCATGCATCACTGCTGAGTGTACCCCAGCTTGGTAACAATCCATGAAAGCAGCATCTCCAGAGGTCCCTGCTCAACTTGGGTGGCTGGGATAGCTAGAGACTGCTGCTTATCATTCATCAGTCTGTTTATCACCTATCACCTATCTACCTATCATCTCTGTGTCTCTCTATCTCTGTATATATGTATCTGTCTATCATCTATCTATTTTTTATCGTCTATCTATCTATCATCTATCTATTAACTATCATCTATCTATAATTTTAATGATAAAATATTAGGTTTCATTATAGAATTTTCAATCAAAATATGTTGTTGGTTCTCTTCTTCTGCTATTCTCTTTTTTCTCATACCTTACCCCACTGCATATCTTTCCTCTTGTCAAATTGAAGAAATGTGATTTCCACAGGGAAATGGGAAAGAGGTCTGAGAGTCCTCATTGACTTGAGTGTGAAAAACTGACACTGGGCTGCTGGATGTCAACTGAAAGACCCCCACTTGAGATCTTTCCTCAGGAGAGACCCCAAACCCAAGGAACACGCCGAAACCACGGATCAGATGCAAACAGCAAGAGGGTTTATTCAAATGCACAGGTACCTGGGGAGACAAAGTCTCTGGGAAGACTTGCGCGCCTTCCCAGGGTAAAGGGGACTTTTTATAGGATCCTAGGGGCAGAAGCGCGGTTACAGAAGCGAGAAGCATAGTTACAGGGTTCCCATTGGTTGATTCAAATAAGGCCAGGGTGAACTTGGAGACTATCTTTAATTTTCAGAAATGTGCAGCTGTTTGTTCTCCAAGGCCAGGTGGCCAATCATAGATATCTTGTTCTGACTCAAGGTTACTTTCCCAAGGCCGGGTGTCCGACCACAGTCATGAACCCCTGCCCCCCCCCCCCTCGGCACTTGCCCTGCAGAATGGCGCCTCCCAGGCCAAGCCACCGGGACCGGGTGGGGGGGGGCTTTCAAACTGAACTATTCATTGCAGGGAGCTGAGCTGAGGGCTGGAAGGAGAGCTAGGCTGTTGCACCTAGCCAGCTGTTATTGGCACAGTTCATAGCCACACATGTACATGCCCTCAAGGCTGTTTCAGATTGTGGGTGTATACTGCTTATCTATTGGGACTTCCTACATGCATCTCAGATTACTTGTAATGAACTCTACTCATTCACTGCAAAACTTCTGCAACTTACTGGCGAACTTACCACACCCTGTCTTTATCCCTCAACTGCCATCATTTGGCGGCAAGCCTCACAGGATGACAAAACCCTGCACCTTCTGATTCTTTTGAAAAGGCCAGCTTCCCTCTCAACTGGAGAAATTTGAAGGCTTGGTGGAGCCCACAGGTGTGCAGAGTGGAATTTTCTTGATTTTGTTTCTTTTTCCTAAATACTGAAGAATACCACTCACTGTTTTGTCCTTAGTTGGACGGGCTGCTGCTACATGAACTTCATGTCTGTGCTAAGGCAAACTTATTCCAAATGTCCAATCATATTGCAAAGTTTGAAATAGATAATGGCAGCCAAAGATGATGGCTCATGACTGGATTTGCAATGTTAGAGAGGCCGAGGCAGGAGGGTTATGAGGCCATTTGAGAGAAAGATGGGGAGTAAAGAGAGAGGGAGAAACAAAGAAGAGAGGGGAGGGAGTGTGATAAACAATGTACAAAGACACAGAGTTATGCTGTCTGGGCAATTTCCCTGTCAGTCATAGTTTTCACTTTCACCAAAAGTGTTTCTAATATAGGAAGAACAGTGGATGGGAAGTATGGCATCATTTTGCTCCTAAGAAGGGATTCCGTGCTAGTAGAGAGCTCTTTGTTCAATAACATCTCTGATGAAACAAGGTTGAGAAGACTCACAGATGTGCCCAGGTCCAGAAAGTAGGATGGGATGCCCACTGTGGCCTCTGTAAGTAACTAGCTCCCCAATTCTAGGATATGGGAATCTTGCAGATGCCTATATGGAATATATTGCATTGATTAATTAATTTATTCTAAAACATTGTACAAGTGTTTCAAATATATAGGAAAGCAGAAACTAATATAGCAATTTCCCATACAATAATCTCTCAGCTTCAAAAGACCTCTTTTATTTCAGCTCTGTACCAATTTCCTTCCTATATTCCACTCCAGATGCTTTTGCAACAATTCTCAGATTCCTACAATTTTATTTGAACTTATTTACAGCTTATACCTGCAAATTTTTAAAAAGACTTGATTTGATAATTATAGCCAAAGTATAATTTTTTACACCTAAATATTTGAACACAAATTCCTTAGTAACACTGAGTACTAGTCAGGATCCACATTTTCTTCACAATCATATAGGTACTTTGGTGGTTAGTCTACATTGGCAACTTGGGTGGCACCATCCCACAGGAAGATATCCTAGACCACATTAAAAGGAGAACTCAAGCTAACCATCAGCATCTATCTCTTTCTAACTCTTGACTAAGGATGTGATGGGAAAAGCTGCTTCAGGCTCCCACTACTATTGCATAGACTTGAGCCTTCAAACTGTGAGCCAAAATAAACCCTTTCTTCCTTATATTGTCTCTTGTCAGGCATTTGGTCACAGCAACATGTTCCTAGAACAAGTGCTTAGCAAACCTTTTCTTAGGGCCAGAGAGATATTGCTCAGTGATTAAGAACTAGACTGCTCTTGCAGAGGGCCTGAGTTCAGTTCCTAAGCACCTATGCTTGGAGGTTCACAACCACCTGTAACTCTAGCTCCATGGGAATCTGACACCATCTTCTGGCCATTTGGGGGTACTGTACACATATGCACATAACTATATATATATATATATAAATTTAAAAGTATATGTATATATATACATAATTAAAAAGTAAAAGCTTTAAAGGTTTTAATTAACACAGATTAATTGCACAAAGTCCTAAGTTTTATTATGATATTTCTATTTTAGCTGACAAGTAATTGGATACATTTATGGAGTACAACATGAGTTTTGATCTGTGAAAACATTATAGAAAGATTCAGTTGAAGTAATTAACATCTCTGTCACTTCAACTTATTTTGGAGGGTGAAAAAATTAACATCTACTTTAGTAATTCTGTAATATATACTGTATTGCTACTAACTTGATCACTGTATTGTGTGGTAGATCATTACAGTTTCCTTCCCTTTTAACTGAAACTTTCTCTTTTGATCAGCCTTTGTCATTTTACTCCTCTTGGTAGCCTCCTGTAATCATGTCCCTATTCTGCTACCATCAACAAATGAATGGATAGAGAAAATCCAATATACACAGATATGCACGTGCCTTTAATAGAATAGTCTATAGCACTAGAAAAGAAGACATTGTTATTTGTAGAACCTGAAGAGATTATTGTTAAATATAAGTCAGTCAAAGAATGTTGTGTTTTCATTTTTCTTTTTTTTTCTTTTTGTGAAAAGCTAGCCTGGAACTTTCTATGCAGCCAAGTATGACCTTGATCCCCTTTCCTCTATCTTCTAAGTGCTGGGATTACAGGTATGCATCACTGTAGGTGTCCTGTGGATTCATCCATCCCAGGTGGTCACAAATGCTAAGCAAGCACTTTACCAATTGAGCTACATCCCAGCCTCATTTGGAAATCTTGTAAATATATCTTTAAGGTCACTCTATATAGTGCTAAGTGGTTCTCAGCTATATTGATAGTTCTAGTCTATGTATTCCCACCAGCTACCATTTGCCATATCACTGTTATTATCAATGCTGATTCCATGGATTAAGCTACCCCCACATTGCTGTGGCCTTCTACCTGGTGACCACTGGAGCAAGCACACACATGTGGAGCCTTCTCCTCTGTGATCATGCATGTTCACAATATTTTCCACAGCATGATATTATGTCTTCCAGGAGAACTTGAATCCACATCCCTGGACCATGGTCACTCAGATTTGTAAAATCTTTTCTTACCTCCTTTCCATCAGTCATTGGGTAGAGTACCTTGCCAGCCTTGGGACCTTTCTGCAAACATTAAAAACCTTTGTTTATTTACATTTATTAAATTTCCACCCATGTTTCTAGATTTCTATTGCTAGGGAAAATGGTCCAATTTCTAGATAGTAAAGAAATCAACTTGATATTTTTCTAGTTATGTTGCTACATTTTTCACACTTAAATATTTGATCTATATAGAATTTTCTGGCACACACTATGATAAATGACTGCAATTTAGCTGTTTTCTTTATTGCTGTATAGTTTTCCAAATCACTTTCTCTTTCTCCCTCTCTTTTCTCATCTCCTTCTCTCTTCTATTCTGGGCCAGGATCTGTCTTGCTATGTCTTTTAGGCTGGCCTCAAACTCAGAATCCTCCTGCCTCAGTCTCCTGAGTGCTGGGATTACAGAAGTTCCCCACCATGAGGCACCAATATTACTTTTCAGTAACTTTATCTTTCTCTACTTATTTGAAGTATTTCTTTTATTGCATACTAAAATATCTGTTAATGGTTGGGCACAATTCTAAAGTTTTGATTCTGTGATTGAATCTTGTATTTTTCTATGCCCATGATGAAGCCCAGAACCTCACACACACTCTAGCCCTGAAATGTTTGCAGAAGTTTCCCTGGGAATACATGAAGTATTAGTCATAATGATGTTGATTATAACAAAAGAGGAAAAATAAGTTCCCTCCTTTCTGAGTTCTTAGTCAGAACTGGAGACAAGGGATGGGCTAACAAGAAGGAAAAATCAGTTTACTGGAATGAATACCTTGCCTTGACATACTAGATAGTAAGGGGGAAAAAGGGGGACTATCTAAGAAGAGGCTTAGAAGGAATTCTGGGCTGTGCCCTACACAGCTGGAACAGAGGCTGGCTGTGGAGAGATGGGCAGGAACAGGCCAGCATGCAAATGTATGGCTGTGAAGGTGGAAACCTAAGCCTTTCTTCTGATTTAGTGGCCTAAAGGGAGAAACTCTTATTTATTGACATACATTTTCTTCTCAAAAGAAATGTTTGTAAACTGAAAGGGCATAGTCTGAGGTCTGATAGACACAAGGATTTCAGTTTGAATTCTGGAGTTAGGAACACTGCTTAGTTTTAGTTTTTATCTATCTTTTGCTTGATTTTCCAATTTTGTGTGTCTGTGTGTGAATGAGTGTGGCCTTGGAGTCAAGAAGAGGCCATTGGATCCCCTGGAGAAGGAGTTATTGGTGGTTGTAAGCCACATGATTTAGGTGCTGGGAACTGGGCTCAGGGCCTCAGAAAGAGATCATAATTACTTAGCCAGTTCTCCAGCCCCCAAAGAACACTGCCTGGTCTTGTTTTTCCTAACAGGGTCTCACTGTATAGCCCTGGCTGCCCTGGAACTCACCATATATATCTGGCTAGTCTTGAACTCAGAGGTCACCCATCTCTGCCTCAGAAGTGCTGGGATTAGAGGTATGTATCACCACATCTGACCAAAACAATGCCTTTTTAAGAACTGGATTGATATGGATGTTAGTTATTTAGTGGCACTCTTACCCCGCGAGGAACACGTCCCGAACACAACAAATCCACAGAAAAGTTGTTTATTAATGAGGATAGAGGATAGAGGTGACAGGCCTGTGTGAAGCACACACGTGAGTGAGGAGAGGAGAGAAAAGAGAAGAGAGATCTGTGCAAAATGGCGCTGGCTTTTTAAAGAGTGAGCTTTGCATGCATACAGGACGGCATGTGGCTATTCCATGCATGCACATAGATTACATGGCCGTGCGTGCTTTACGCAACCATGTAAAGCCAGGGAGTCCTAGCCACGCGAGATGTTCTGACCTGGAAATGGCTATTTTGAACCAGAAATAACTAGGCAGTCAGCTGGGCAAGCCTAACAGTGTGGACATGTTATAATTTTCTATTAGTGGAGTTGTTCAACTGATTTAGCTTTGGCACAGAGGAAGTCTGGAGATAGGGAAATGGCATTGCACTGAAGCTAGGAGGATGTCATCTTCTGGAATTCTTCATCAAATACTTAGCAAAGCTGCCTCCAGTGATTGGGATTGGGGAATATTCTGGATTTTAGTCTCTTCCTGTGCACCCATTTACTGCCTGCATCCTTCCAGTGTCTCCCACAGCCTCACTTCAGGCATCAGAGAACTGCTGCTTTACACAGTTTTAGTTAAACACTATTGATGTATCCTGGGGAGATGATATAACCATTTTAGAATAATTTAGTAAGGAGAATAGACAAGTATCTAAAAAACAAAATATGGTTTAGGTGTCATTTTTACTGATTATAAATGCATCGACAAGCCAGGCATGGTGCTGCCTGCTTATAATCCTGGAGACAGAGAGACCATGAATTTGAGGAATGTTAGGGCAACAGAGTAAGATACTGCCTGAACAAATCTAAGGGGCTTGGGTGTAGCATGATGGCAGAGTACTTGCTTGACATGAACAAGGCCTCAGGGTTGAGCCCTGTTCTACTTCCAAAAATCAATAATGTATCTGTTAATTCAACCATAACTTTTCTTTTAAAAATGTTAATTTTGTTATTTTTAACTATGTATAGATATATGCACATGATTGCATATGCCCAAGGAGGCCAGAGGCTTCTGATTCCTTGGAACTGAGTTATAGATTGTAGTGAGCTGCTGTGTGGTGTTGGGAACCTGGGTCCTCTATAAGAGCAGCAAGCACTCTTAATTGCTGAGCCATCTCTCCAGGCCCTCAACCATAACTTTCTGATGAAAGTATTTGGTTGGGATTATTATACAAAGTTTTAGTATTGATTGCTATTGATTACTTCCCATGTAAATTCTATGCATTTTATGTCTCTCCAGCATAAAAAAAGCAATTTCTCATTGTCTTTTTCTAAGAAAGTCCCCTTGTAGTGCCCTGAAACTCCCAAGTTCTCCTTCTCCTTAGTCTCTTACTGATGCTCCTCATGGTTAGGAACAGCTGGAGGGCAAGGGGGTGCAGGCTGTGTGAGGCAGGAGGGAAGACAGAGGGGACCAGGAGGGCAGGGAAGCACTGAGGACTATGTGAATAAGAGCCCAAAGACTGGTGTGGCAACCTAATGTTTTTCTTCACTAGTGGGGATTTTGAAAAGCTTCTCTTGATTTTGGTGTTTTGAAATTTCATGGTGGTAACTTGTGTATGTAGCATCTTATTGTCACATCAGCAAGGGCCCAGTGGACACTTTCAATCTAAGCAATTCAGGCAGGCTACAGATAACTTTTTATCAACTCTCTTTGTTTACACTCTGCCTTCTAGAACCTTTACTAAATGGTTGTTACCCTCTAAAGAGGCCTGTTCTCACATTTCTGCTCTTTGTTTAAGATTTGTTTTTAAGGATTTACGTGTGTTGTGGAGTGTGTGTTTGTGTGTGTGTGTGTGTGTGTGTGTAAGTGCCAACAGAAGTCATCAGATGGCATGGATCCCCTGGAGCTGAAATTATAGGTGGTTGTGAGGCCCCTAACATGGGTGCTGGGAATCAAACTCAGGTCCTCTGAAAGAGTAATATATGCTATTAACTGCTGATTTTTCTCTCTCCAAAGTAATATATGCTATTAACTGCTAATTTCTCTCTCTCCAGAATCCTTAGATTTAATTTTATGTGTCTGCATCTATGTGTGTATGCCAGAAGATTCCTCTGGAGGTGGAGTCACAGGAGGTTGTAAGATTTCAGGTGGAGCTGCTAGTACGACAGTGCTCTGACCTGGGGAGCTACCACTTCAGGTCCCTCTCTCCCCAGTGCTTCTTAAACTTTCTTTTAACTTTTTTATTTTTGGTTTTTAGTCTATATTTTAGTAATTTGTTGACTTCTCTGATATTCTAAATCCCATTCTTTTTCTGGCCAGTGTATTTTCAAAGTCCAATAGTTTTTGTGTGTTTGTTTTTAGGCAGTCCCACAGTGTAAATCAGGGTACCTTTAAACTAGCAATTCTCCTGCTTCAGCCTTTGAATTCAGTGCTGGGATTTCAGGTGAGTGCCATTAAGCCAAGCTTTAACAATTTATCTTTAGTTCTGCATTATTTGTGTTGCATAGTAGGCATGCGTGAGAGGAGAGGGGATGAATAAAGATTGGACACCTAGAATTTCTATGAAGGAAGTGAAGTCTCCTCCCTTAGGCCCCCCCAGTTGGATCATCCCCTCCCCGTACAGGCATCATTGCTCATGACAGACCCAATTGATGTGGATGTGGTTGAGAACTTGAATTCCTTGCTGTGCTGTGACATGTGCCTCTTGTGGGCCACAAGAATATATTATAGAGCTTCAGCTGTGTATTAAAGCTAAACTTTGACTGGTTAAGGGTCTGTGAAAAGGCAAAGCCATTTATTATGAATATTTGGTGTTATCCAGCCTTTAGTATCCAGCTGTCTTCTGCTATGAAATCTTTGTATGCCCAGACCAATTGGTAAACAGTTCAGCTCCTCAGACTTGCTGAACTACTAAATTACTAACTCCCCTGCTGAGCCTAGGAGACAAGCTGGCAGGAGACACATAACTTTGTTTCCTGTGCTAATGAAGCTCAGGCCATCCCCCTGGCCTTGAGGAGGCCTAGTGGTCCAGAGAGCAGTGGACTGAGAACAAAAGAGATTTTTACATATCAAGGTGGGAAGTAAAACAACATTCCTGAGGAGGCAGAAAATATCTGCCCTAGGAAAGAAAGGACAGGCATTTTCTGGAGAAACAGACAGAATGGCATGGCATGAAACAAGAGCGGAAGACAGAGATTCTGTAGAGGGTAAGCAGATCTCTGGTAGAATTTTCTGAGTGCTAGGAGTAGAGAGTAGCAGAGATGGAGAAAGAGGATACAAAGGACAAGTTTAGTCCTTAGCAGGACTACGAGCTAGAGAACTGGACTGACCTGAAGCTATGGAAACAGGATTTCATCCCAGAGAAATAAAGTAGACGGATAAAGAGCATGGTATGTCTAGAGTGATTTCTGACTTAAATGCCTGATGGAGCTCTATAGCTGTACTGATAGAATTTTGTCTTAGAGGAATAAAGTTAACAGACACAAGAACATAGTGTGCGTAAATTTTTTCCTTCAGACATCCCACGCCCGATGTAGCTAAATCCTGGATCCCTGGGCACTCTTGTATGTGCCAAATTTTGACTTAATGTCTCCTGGGCTCTTCATAGTAGTTTCACTTTTTCATATGAAGAAACTACCTCAAAGTGTGTTCCATTAACATGTGAAATACTGAGCAAAGCTCCCAACATAAGCAAGGTGCTGTGAATTAAGTTGAAGGTTCAGCTCAGTGGTGTAACATAGGTCTGGTGTTTCTAAAGTCCTGGCATTAACCCCTGCCTTTGCTCATATTTGATTCTTGGCTGCATCTCCATTTACTGTTAGTAGTTGGCAGCTCTTAGTTGTCTACCATTATTTATGAATACAAGACCATGTGTTTTTGTTACTAGAATTTAAACACCAAAGTCCCTGCTCTAGGAGTCCCAGTGGACTAGGCACAGCCACCCTTTAATACATCAAAGAGCTGAGCAGGAGTGTGAAGCAGAAATGAGATTTAACCAGTGTGACCATCTTGGGAAGAACAGATGAATGGGTTCAGTGACCCCAACTTTGTCACCATAGGACTGACAGTAAGTTTGAGGTGTCAGAGGAGCTTGACCATAGGGGAGGGATTGAAGCAGGTATCACTGATGCAGCCTGGATGGTCACAGCAGTTACTAGCCTAGTTAACCTTTCCCACAAAGCAGCTCACAACAGTCTGTGCCTCCAGCAACAGAGGATCTGATGCTCTCTTCTGGCCTCAGTAGGCACTGCATTCACATGCAAAAGTCCCCACACCTATATACAAACATATATACACATAATTAAAAACAAAGTGTTTTTAAAAAATGGAGCCAAGAACAATGGGCTGAGCTTTCTGAAACTGTGACCTGAAATTTACCCTCATTCTTTAAAGTTGTTCTCAAGTTAGTTTCTATCACAATGCTAAATGCTAAAGGAACATGTCGGGTTAATACTTCAAATCCATAGCTCCTTACAGGTTTGTACATTCTTCCAGGTTCCCAAGGCACCTAGTGACACCTGAGCTGTGGGCCTAGCCTCACTATAAACAAATTATATGTTTTCCCACCTCTACCTTTGTGGTGAGTAGGAAGAAGCAATCCCAAGTCATGAACAGAACTCTACACAGGCTCAGTGTTTATCAGCCCTCACCTCTGTCCAACACACAGGCTGCCTAAGATTTCAGCACCATGCTGAGCAAGGACAATCCAGTGTAGTTCAAGGAAATGTTCTGTAGTGTTAGTGTGCACCACCACAGAGAATGGAGGGCACTCAGCCCTGTAGGCTTGTGTTGTTATGCAAACTGGGCAGCAGATTTGCTATTAGCCTGAGAGAGGCCAAAATAAAGAGTGAAGCACATTAGAAACACCCACTTATGGCACAAAATGCTCTGGAAAACACACAGAAAGGACATTTGGAAAGACATTATCGGTATTGTGCTGTGTGGCTGCTGAGTAGACATATACTATTGCCAGAGATGGAAAAATACTGTAAAATATCTAAGTACTTGGTAGCTTTTAGTGAAATTTACTTAAACCATTTCACCAAGTCTTGTTCTTATCCTTTGTTATTCAGTCACATTTGAATGTCGACCTGGAGGGACACTCACTCCTACAGGTTATGGGATCAGAATATTTGTAACCACAAGTGGGGTTATATTACTCTTTTCTAATTTAGTCTCTAAAGACTGAGATGGCAACATAGAAATTGTGGTTTACAGACACAAAACTCTTGAAGGGTGAACAAAGCTATAGGCATAGAGACTTCTAATCCTGTGGAGTCATGCATGTCAGTCCAAGTTCAGACAGAAAAGTGTCAGATCTGTCAGTTATGTAACGATGAAGATCAAACAGGAAACTAAAAGAAGCTTTTAATTCAAAGTGTGTTCCTTCTTAAAAAGAAAAAAGTAACTCTAGGTGTTCACCTTTGGTCACTGGTCAAGCCAGGCCTCAAAGTTTAGTACAGTAGAAAGTATAGAACCCCTAATATACATACACACACATTCATACATACAAAAGTACCATGCAACACATATGCACATACATACATATAAATATACATGAGAATGTATGCATGTGCATGCACATGCAAAGACAAAATGCATACAAAAATCTCATACACTCAAGCACACAAATGTACAGAAACAACACAGATACACAAATGATAACACACAGAGATACAAAAACATGCACGTACACACACTTAGGCATGCTCACATATTTATGAGAGCATGCAGATATAAGCATACATAGATGTACAAACAAGCATTTGCACAAACATGTATATGCACACCCATGAATGTAAAATCATGCACATGCACACATATACACACATAGAAACATACATAGGCAGGCAAAATGACACACATGAACCCACACAGATGTACAAAGATACATGTGCAAATGTAGAATGCATGTGCACACATAGATGCATGCACACATGATTACACATATGCCTACTAATAGTATATAAATAACATATGTAGAAGCACATACACAACACAGATGTGGGAAGACAAAGGGACACAAAACAGGCAACCACACAAATACAAACAAGCACATGAATATAGAAATGCACCCACATGTAAAAGCACAAAGACACATGCCAAGTACATACCCCCATGTGTGAACGTACATACACAGATGCACATAAGAAAATTCATGCTTTTTCAAGTGCATGCATCCATGCAACAATACACATACAGTCATTCACACATAGACTATTATACAGATGTACACACATGCAGAAACAAATGTTCACTCCTGCACATATACTCAATCATAAATACATATAAAAATGCACTCACAATACACAAAGGCACATATGAACATACATGTGTATATAAACATATCTCATGCACATGCATGTGCATACACTCATACAAAAATGGTAGTATACAATGCAGTCAAACAATATATGACCAAGAACATTTGAATATACACAAGGATATTAACACAGTCACACACATATGAATGTACACAAGGCTCAAAAAACCATAAAAACAGTAAGACACATTTGGTAAAAAGATTCACAACCCCATGCACACAGAGATTCACATACATTCATGAAAGCTTGTACAAACCTGAACACATATGAAAACATAGCAACAAATGCATGTATATGTACACATTCATAGTCAAAGATGTGTATATATGCATATAAATTTAAGAACCAATGCACACACTCACACACACCTGCAAAAATATAGAAACATACAAACACCAACATATCTATCTACCAATAAGTATCCTACAATGCTTGAGAAACACATATATGCATTAATGTGCACACACACACACACACACACACACACACACACACACACACACACACACAAAGCACATGCACACATGTCTACTTATCAGCAGAGGTATACACATGTGTACAGCCCCCTGCAGACATACACCAACAAATTTAAGGACACATAACATGCACATACATGCACTTGCACACACATGCAAAAATATGTACACATGTGTATACATCAGAATTTAACAGAGCTAAAATATTGCACAAGCACATATATGCACACAATCAAGTAGAAAATATTCACACAAGTACACAAAGACACATGCACACACAGTCATAGTTCTGATTGGCCAGTGGCCAGGCAGGAAGTATAGGTGGGACAAGAGAAAAGAGAATTCTGGGAAGTAGAAGGCTGGAGAGAGACACCGCCAGCCGCCACCATGAGAAGCAACATGTAAAGACACTGGTAAGCCACAAGCCATGTGGCAAAGTATAGACTAACAGAAATGGGTTAATTTAAGATAGGAGAAGTAGATAACAAAAAGCCTGCCACAGCCATACAGTTTGTAAGCAATGTAAGTTTCTGTGTGCTTTCTTGGTTGGGTCTGAGCGACTGTGGGACTGGCGGGTAAGAGAGAATTGTCCTGACTGGGCCAGGCAGGAAAACTCTAACTACACACATTCACTGATGCAAATCCTCACAGAAAAGGCACATAGGAATACATATACATTGATAAGACTGGAACACACACATATGGGCAGCTGAAGTTTTTCTATGTCCTGCCTGGTCTGCAGCTGCCCAGACCCAAGTAAACATACACAGAGGCTTATAGTAATTAAAACTGCTCAGCCATTAGCTAAGGCTAACTACTGACTAGCTTTTACACTTAAACGTAGCCAATTTCTGTTGATCTATATGTTGCCATGTGTTTCATGGCTGTACCTGTGTGCCATTACATGCTGTTCCCTGGATGGTGGGCTGGCATCTTCTGACTCAGCCTTCCTCTTCCCAGAATTCTCCCCATCTACTTGCCCCACCAATACTTCCTGCCTGTCTACTGGCCAATCAGCATTTTATTTATCAACCAATCAGAGCAACACATTCACAGCATACAGAATGGCATTCCCATCACATATGGAAACCCACAAATGCATGACTATAAATGGAAGTGGAGCTTTTCTGTCCTGATTGCCTGGTTCCAAATAAATACACAAAAGCTTACATTAATTACAGAATGCTTGGCCAATGGCTAAGGCTTATTATTAATTGGCTCTTACTTTTAAATTAACCCTTTTATGTTCATCTATGTATTGCTCTGTGGCCATGACTTACCAGTTTTCTGACATCTTCTTTCTTGGGCAGCTCACCCATGTCTCTCCCAACCCCACCCTCCTTCATTCCAGTCCTCAGTTTCATTGTTCTGCCTAATCTCACCCTGCCTTGCCACAGGCCACACAGCTTCATTATCAACCAATGAGAGCAACACCTATTCACAGCAAAGAGAAATACATCCACAGCACTTCTCCTTTTCTGTCCAATCAAAAAGGAAGGTTTTAACTTTAACGTAGTAAAATTACATATAACAAAACAGTTATCAATTAAGATTTACAGTTACAATAGCTAGTCTATTTATATTTAATAAAATCAGAGAAAATACTCAATTATCCATTCTATTCTGATGAGTCCAAAGTTTTATGTCTAATTCACTTTCTATTATAACTAAGGAAAACTATAACTATAACTATTTTGTCTTCAACTCCATCAAAGATTCTAGAAGGAGGAAATATTACCTAATGATGGGGACATCAGGCTACCTAAACAATCATCTATGGTTCCTCTGTAATGTTGGGGCATCCGTCTTCAGCCTACAGGCCTAGACTATCTGACAGACTTTCCTGTGAAGCAGGAATTCTGAAGGACTGTCCTGCCTTGTCCTGGAAAAGTTTGGCAGTCACTGTTTTTGCATCCCGCTTGTCCAGTTTAGACAGTATCTGTCAGCAATTGAGGCAAAGGCAGTTTCTTTGCCCACATGGCTAGCTTTTGGTGTAAATAAAACAAATCTCATATGGAGTTTCTTCAGTGCACATTATCCTCTTTGAAGTAATAGCTGCTGCCAGGAGCAGACATGTCTCACTGTCATGAAAAGTCTTAGGTTACTAGACATATTAAGGTCATACACACACACACACACACACACACACACACACACACACACACACGTGAAAACATACCTAACATGACTAAAAGTTTGACTATTATAGATGACTATTAATTTGTATTTTTAATTATACATTGCATTTTTAATTAAGTGGCATAAACACAATACCTTAAACATGAGTAGAAATGTACATACAGCATAACAGAAATAATTTTAAATTTGTATCAGTAAACTAGAATACATAGCAATGTAAAGTATGTAAGATTAACAGTTGGTTTTGGGATTATAGTAGATTCAATAATCTACTCTTTTTCCCATAATAGTAACCTCCCCTTTTCCCTTCATTTCTATACCATATCCCCCTTTCTTCTTTTAGAAAGAGATTGACCATGACCAATAATAATTTGTAGCCAACTCCCCTTAAATGAAAACAAACATTTATAATCAATACTTTGGGAATGTGGCCATAGTTTTCCATACTACTTCCTGTTGATTGGTGGGCACTGGTAATCTTTGAGGGACCCTGAGAAAATCAGGATAATTATTAAGTCTTGGCTGGAATATTCTCTGAGGCTAGATCATCTCAATCAGCAGCCTTGAAGCTGTTTTGGATGTTGGATCATCTGGGCTGTTTTTATTGGTGTCTGGGTCCCTTGTTCTGAAAATACATGAACTTTTAAAGGTAACATACATATCTGTATTAATGTAAATATAAATTGTGCATTGTATATATATATATTTGGTTTGTGTTTGAGCAGGTAAAATATATGTTATGTGTCTTGTATTTACTTTAGGTTTATTTTCTCATGTCTATAGTGACAATTTCAGGAGGTCTTCCTCAATCAAACCTGATTTTTCTTATACCAGAATGAATCCATAGCCTCTTATTCCTATGGAAACAAAAACACAACCTCTCTTCCAAAGCGACATACCTTTTGACTTAAATTTTAAAGTCAAGACATTTTAAAAATATATAGGTTGGTGTAATTTAGTAGCTTTTACAACTAAACATATCTCAGCAGTTACCATAACAGTAAAAAAAAAAAAAAAAAAAATCTAAAGACAACACAATCAAATATAGAATCCAGATTCTCTGTGTATTTCCCATCTTTATAAATTTTTGCCACTCTATTCCCTTTTTAAGGATTTTATTATTATTTTTAAATCATTTTTTAATCTGTAACTTTCTGCCCTTTCTCTTCTCTCTCCCAAGCCTATGTATATTTTTTAAACATATTGTGACCCGTTTAGAGGCCTTTTTTGTCTGAATCTGTCCTTGCTGTGTATCTCTAATCCTTTTTGATTGTATGAGCAAAAACCCTAAGCCACACACACACACACACACACACACACACACACACACACACACACTTGGACTGCAGCCCATGTGAGACTACAAAAATTCACCATGCTGCAGCTCAAGCTGACATGCCACAGCCAGGGGGTGTATCTCTGCACTGTGGCCTGCATGATAAATATGAACTATGATGCTGCCATTGGCTCTGTTTTTGTTTGTCTAGAACTGGTTTTTTAAGCTTTCTCAGGCTTTAAGTGTATGTACATGCTCCACATTGGGCACCATATATAGACGGAGCCAGAGCTTTTCTCTTCTGACTGCCTGGTCACAAATAAACACACAAAAGCTTATATTAATTGGAAAATGCTCTGCCATTATCTCAGGCTTATTTGTAACTAGCTCTTATATTTAAATTAACCTATTTCTATTTATCTATGTATTGCCACATGTCTGTGGCTTTACCTTCCTCTGACATCTTGCTTCTTGGGCAGCTTGCTGCGTCTCTCCCAACACTGCCCTCTCCATCCAAGTTCTCAGTTTGATTGTCCTGCCTGACTTTATCCTGCCTTGCCATAGGCCAAACAGCTTTATTATTAACCAATGAGAGTAATATATAGTCACAGGGTACAGAAGAGTCATCCCATAGCACATGTCCATGCACACTCCTACACAAATATACACCTGTGCATGTGTGCAAAAATGCATACACACTGATAAGCATATAAAAACACCAATACAAACAACATTCACAGAGAAGTACGCACATAAATAAGCATACACTCAAAACCATGCTATTGTGTTTATACATGTGCATATATACACAGATGAATGCAAAATGCATACATGCACACATAGAGACACATGCAATACTGTGTTAATACATACACAAATGCCCATATGCACATACACACACCAGTCTGTGTGAACAGTACACGCATTCTGACACCCCAAACCTGGACATGATAACAAATGTGCACAAATGTATAGGTTTGTTCACATATCTGTACATAAACATACACATGTGCACATTATCAAATCTTGTTTATGTGCTTGCTTGTGGTGTATTGCACAATTTGCCCATGAAACTTATAAACTACACCAGTAAAAACACATATGCATACACATGCATACATAGGCAAGAACATATGCTTGTGCAGGTATAAGTGTGTACACATACATGCTATATATACACACATGTGCATATTCATTACTAATGTATTAATGATTAATTAATGATTAACCCACATACACACCAGAGATTCAAGCCCAAATGCACAAATCTGTCCATGTATATACACAGAGAAATACATATATACTTTCACATAAGACACACATGGATACACACATGTATACAAACACACACCCACACATATGCACACTCACATGCATAATACACTAATATGTCCACCCCTGTGAACAAAATGTGTACACATTCATACACATATACGTGATTGTTTTCATTCATGCACATGTACACAAACCCATATGCACTTGCACATACATGAATGTAGATACCTCATGCAAACACACACTTGAGCATATAAACACAATGCATTCTTGCATGCATGCATACATACACAGATGTGCACATTCAGAGATTTATATACAGGTGTATAAACACATGCACACTCACATGCACTTGTGTTTGTAACTGAATAGCATCACATGCATGCATACAGATTCATACACATAAGAACACACAAGAACACACATGAATTCACTTCCACACATACTCATGAAATCACTCACAGACTTATGTACATATGTGTACTCACACATGCACTCAGGAGCATATACCCACTTGAGTACAGACACCCACACATGCATGACCACTAAGGCACACAATGTGTACACAATAATACATCTTATGCACACATAGAGTCACACAAGTGCAAACATACATGCATTCACATGTGCCTCTGAAAACGTATACTTCAGAAGGTAAACTTAGGTAAGTATGTTTTCATTAATTGGGGTAAAATAATATACTGAGGAAGTGGGTTGTGCTGCGGAATTAACATTCTCATTACAACTGGAAATTATTACCCACAACTTCTTTTTTAAATTTATGTTTATTGTGATATTTTATTATTATTAATTATGTGCACATGAGTGCAGGTGTCTGCAGTGGTTGGAAATTAGATCTTCTTGGAGCTGGAGTTACAGGTGGTTGTGAGCCATTTGATGTGTGTGCTGAGAATTTAACTTGTATCTTCTGGGAGGTTAGTATGTACTCATAAATGCATTTCTTCAGTACCCCCAATCTCACAACTTCCTAATTCCAGGCCTATCCATTGATTAAAACAAGAACATCAAATCTCAGATGATTATTTTTTCCTTCACAATGGTGCCACTGGGTGCTCACCTGGAATCCCACCACTGAGAAGGCTCACGGTTTGAGGTCCCTTGGGACTCTGTTTCAGGAAACAAAACAAAAATCAAGTTTTGTGCACGGTGACAGATATGGATCTATTTGCATGAGCTGGCTGTTTGGAACCTGGGGCTTACACAGGGACACTTTGCTCAGCCTGAAATGAGGGGACTGGACCTGCCTGTACTGAATCCACCAAGTTTAAATGAATCCCGAGGGGAGTCTTGGCCCTGGAGGAGATGGGAATGGAGGGGAGGAGATGAGGGGAAGGTGGGGGTGGGGGTGGGAGAGGGGACGACAGGGGAACCCATGGCTGATGTGTAAAATTAAAACACAAATATAATAAAAAAAAAAGGAGGGGGGAAACTTATTGTGAAGCCAAAAAAAAAAAAAAAAAAAAACAACCAAAAAACAAAAAACAAAAATTAAAAAGCAAAACTAGCAAACAACAAAAAATAATGAATCTCCTGAATGGTGTATATCTTTCTGACAGAGCTTTGGTGGAAATATCTGTAATACATTTTTAAAAATTAAACTTAAAAATTTCATTTCCCGACTCCCAGACATGATCCCTGTTAGGTCTTGGCTTCAGTTTCCATATACTGGGGGCAATATTACTACATATTAAGGCTGTCAGCCTGAGAAAGTGTAACAGACACCTTTTCAAACTGAGGAGTGCTGTGTGCACCCTTGAATGGCCGGCCCTCCCCCATCTTTGTTCTTCAACATAGTTTGTGTGTCTGCCCTGGTTACTAGTCTGTGTGATGTAAATGAGGCACTCCTCGTTTCCTTAGTATCTTGACTACTGGGGGAAATTACAGTCATTAATGCATACTATTAAATTATGTCAAACACTAAACTCAAAATTTCTACTGAATACCAACTAGGCTTTGGTTGAAGAGAAAATCCGGTGTAGATTCAGGATTGTAACTGGAATTCTCTGTCCAGTCTCCCTTGAATTATGCACCTCCTCAAAGGGTACAATAGAATGATGAATTTGGAAGGGGGTGAGAATAAAAACAACATTCTAGAAGAGGTTTGGGTTGGTGTCACGTGTGATCTTGTATCTGGCAGTCCATCACATTCTGGGTTTAGATGAGGAAGATTATTCTATGAGTGAAGGACAAAAAGGAATGTTCTCTCTCCATGAAGCCTAAATGGATAAGGCTGCTGTGAGAGTACTCAGTTGAGCCTGGATCAACCTTACAGCTCCTAAAGCAAGCCCCTTTCCCAAAGTGGCAGCACCACCTGTTTACTGAAGTGTGGCAGGGAGACTCAGGAAAGAGTTCTCCAAGTGTATGGTGAGGATCTACCCTGTGGACATGGCAACTCTCACCCATTATTTCATGTTTTCTGCTATCCTCCAACCCTATCCTAGCATCATAGTCTCCTCTTTCTTACTTTCCCTTTCTTTTTCTGGTATAGTAGTTCAGATCTACCCCGACTTCTCCCTATCCTCTTCCATCATCTGCTCAACAAAGGCTGTGAATGATACAAATATCATTCCTAGAAACTGCTGGGCACTTGTGTTTTCTTCCACAGATGTGTAGAGGTGTGGTGTAGTATATGACTCTGATACCAAACTGTGATTAAGAATTCAATCCTATCCATAAAGTGCTCCCCTTTGGGTGGGTTCAGCAACCAGCTTTCTGTAGTGCCTAATTTTCCATTACACTTTTACTCTTCATCTTTGTTTGTGCTCATGAAACCTTTTCCTGCAAGCGTTCTCTGATGTCTACCCTTGGAAGCCTAGGACTTGGCCTGTGATGAGTGATTTCAGATCTTCATGGCTCATCATACACACAGGCCTCACTCAGAAAAGTTCACAGCACTTCACATTTAAAGACAAATCCTCATGTAGATCTCATCCATTTCTCCATTGCTGGGCAATCCATGTGTCCTTTCTAGGGTCCTTTTTACTAGTTAGCCTCCATGGAGCTGTGGGTTGCAGTATGGTTATCCTTTGCTTTACATCTAGTATCCACTTACAAGGAGTACATACCATGTTGTCCTTCTGAGTCTGGGTTACCTCACTCAGGCTGATATTTTCTAGTTTCAACCATTTGCCTGCAAACCTCATGATGTCATTTTTTTTTAACTGCTAAGTAGTACTCCATTGTGTATATGTACCACATTTTCTTTATCCATTCTTCAGTTGAGGGGTATCTAGGTTGTTTCCATGTTCTAGCTATTACAAATAATGCTGCTATGAACATAGTTGGGCATGTGTCCTTGGAAAAAGTACAGAGACAACTAGCTAAACTAGTGGAAACACATGAACTGTGGACCAATAGCTGAAGAGCCCCCATGGTACTGGACTAGTTCCTCTGGATAAGCAAAACAGTTGCTTAGCTTGAACTGTTTAGGGGGTCCCCAGGCAGTGGGATCAGGACCTGTCCCTAGTACATGAACTGGTTTTTTTGGAGCCTAGTATCTATGGTGAGACACTTTGCTCTGCTGACTCCTCATGGGAGACCTTGCCTTGGAGGAGGTGGGAATAGGGGGTGTTTGGAGGGGGAAGGCTCTGGGACAGGAGGATGGAGGACAGGGGAATCTGTGGTTGGTATATAAAATGAATAGAAAATCTCTTAATAAAAAATACGAAAGAAAGAAAAATTCTTCACTTCTTTGAAAGAAAACTTAAGAGTCTTCCAAGAGAATTCTAAAAAAAGATTTTGCTACTAGACTGAGCTCTTCCCTGCTGGAGACATTTGGAACTTGGTAAGGGCATGTGCCCCTACACTGTACCAACACCTATGGTGGTATCTGTGCCCTGTACTCCAGGTTTGGGGGTGAGAACAGCAGCAGAAATTTTCCAGGCGCCATTCCTTTCTTCATGATCTCCCTCCAACCAACACCCCCTCCTTTAGAAAGAAAACCACTTGCTGGAGTATGCAGTTTCCAGCTAGCTCTGGTGGAGAAAATAGGGCACTAGCTTTCCCAATAGTAACCCAATATTGCTAGACCCACACACCATCACTGTGGTGCCTCTTCCTTTCTGGCAGAGTTACTAATGGATGCTAAATGGGACCATGCATCCAGGTCATTGAGTGGCTCTGCCTGATAGCTCTGGGGCTCAGCAAGGCAGCTCCCCCGCTGTGGTAAAGAGCTGATCAATGTTCCATTATTCTTTCATTTATTGGTACTCTCCTCCTTTCACCCTTCTACCCCTCCTTCTTGTGTTCATCCAGGCTCAGAGCAAAGGCACAGACAAACAAAGATACAAACTGAGATACCCTGTGACACATCTCCCCCAAACAAGGGGATTGTTTCTAGTTGAGAACTTGAGAAGGCAGAGAATTGGCTGCGCCAAGTTATCCTGCAAGAGACAGGGAAGTTCAAAACCTTGGGTGCTGATATTCAGGAGTGGTCTCATCATGGTCCTAACACTAGAGTCTCTCCTCTTCCTTTAGGGTGCAGGTCCTGCTCAGCTCAAGACAGTGGTTGAAGGGTGTGGGTTAATTAATCAGTGGATAAATTCATGAAAATGCAACTGAAGTGAGTATGTAAAATCCTAACTGAATATCCATAGCTTCAGAATGTGCCTTCTAAATGTACAGAAATTCACTTAGATACACAGAAAAGACTGGGCAAGTGTTGAGTGGATATCTTAGTGTAGCTATGGGATTTTTTTTTTTTTTTGTGGGTTCACAATAATATGACTTTTTTAAAAGATGAGTTTTAAAAGGAAGAATCTATGGGATGAGAAGGCTCTGATCTTTTGTTCCCATTGTGTGGTGTTTACATCCTCCCACATCAGGGCTTCTCAAATTGAATGTTGTTGACACCAGGGGCTGAATTGTGGTGTTTCCTGTCTAGTCTAGCATATTAAAGAGAATTCTTGGGACCCACTCATGAGATACCCTCCACAGTAAGACCACCAGAAATGTCTGCCAAAATTTCCCCCAGGGAGCCAGCAGCCCCAGTTTGGCATTTCTGAGTAACTGATGAGCCTTGGACCTGGCAGAGTCATGTTGCTTTATGTTAGCACTGCCATCACAGTAGCATCTTCACCAGTAAACATCACTAACATTCCCGATGGTCAAGGACATCATTTAACAAGTGCTATTGAAGCCAAGGTTCTTGGCATATTTCCAGAAAGTTGTATAAATTAATTCAAGATTCCTCTCATTTATAGATGGTAGATATTGCTATGCCCATTGTGGTGATGAAGAAAAAAAAAATGATGGCCAGGAAGCTTCCACTGCTTTCCTGCAGAGGAGCCAGAAAAACCACTGCACACTTCTTTACTATAGCAGGGAGCTCTCATTCACCATGCACAGTGGTCATATGCTTCTCTTTTGTCCCATGATCTCCTCCAGATCTTGGCTAAGGATACCTGAAAGCTTAACACTCCCATAAATCTTTATAAAGAACAAGAATCAAGTTACATTGCTTGGTTCAATGAACTCTAATTTGCACTTTTTGGCACAAACTTAACCTCCATCTTTGTGAGAGTAGAGAAATCCCTTGACCTTCTTAAGCCTGGGATATGTTTTTCATGAAGGAGCTAATATGTGTGAGAAGGTAAAAATCATTGATGGATATTGCCAGCTCAGTGAGAGCTACGCGTCCCTGTTTGTACACATGCTTTCAGTCTTGTGTTCCCTGTCACCTTGTATTTCTCATGAACTCAGGGGAAATCTCTCTCTTTCTCTTTGTTCTCTTTGCAAAAGTGACTGAGAAGATGCTGGGGTTACCTTAGAAGAGATTAGAAAATGGATACCTGAACCAGGCAGGAAGAGATGGGGAGTGTGAAAACTTTTTTTCCTGGATGGTAACTGCTTGTGTTGAGCAGACCTCTGCCTGGACTTGTACAGTGAACCAGACTCATCAAAACTGAACTAGCAGTGTCTCTCAGGACCCTGCTTTCCTGTCTGTACAACAGACTGGATGATGTCAGAGCTCCTAAATCAGCATGCCTGAGAGCTGACCACAGCCCTGCCCCATTCTTCCATGTACACATGGCGGGGGAGGGGTATCTTTTCAGCTTTGTGAGTCTTCCTGACAGGTTGATGTGGGGGAGGGGGACTGGAAGCTGTAGGCATCCTTGCTTACTCAGGCAGCAGAGACCTCCTCTGGCTCTCAAGACCAGACAGTAGAAGAATTCTTTCTTGCTTTTTTTACCCTGCATGTCCCCCTCCCCACTGCTCCTGACAGCAACAAATTCCTCAAACAAGCTGCAATTCCCATGTGTGCCTCTGTCAGGCATGCTGTTCTCAGGTGGTAACCAGGGTGTGCAATTAAGATCCATAAACAGCTAAATGAAGCTGCATAACTGTATGGAACATCCAGATTGCTGATTGGCCAGACATACTTTCTTTCTTTTTTTTTTTTTAAATATAGCTCTTCAATGGCCAGGAATCTGAAGATTGATCCTGCTTAGAAAAATGGCTGAATTGCAGGTCAATTCCTCCTTTTAAGAACCTTTTGACTTTAATTAGTTGTCCTCACAAAGTCCTAGATTAGAATTTAGTGACAAGTGATAAGGAATTAATGAAGTGTAGAGTCTAGGGAAGATAGCCAAGGCCAGGCAGGGGTGGGGGTAGTTTGGGACAGGAAGCAGAAGGATCTGGAAAGTGGACTGAGCAGTGTTGGAGTCTCAGGTGGTGTTGAGGGAGGGGTGCCTGCTGCCTGTCTTTCTAATTCTGTGTAGATGTTTTTAGGGCCCTTTGCCACAACCCTACTAAAAAGCACTGACCAAAAAAGAATCTGTACATCCCATCACATCATGCTCCCAGCCTTGGCCTGCTGTGCTCACTGGCTTACCTCTCTGTTGAACTGGGTGGCCTTCTATCCCTAGAAGGCAGTTACTTGACTCTGTTGCAAGAAGAAGCTATGCATGGGCGAATTAGGAGGCTGGGTACTATCCCTACCATATGAAAGCCCTGCTGGAGCCCTGCCTCCTTGTAGTAGGAGATCTTCTCTCCAGGTGCTACCAAGCCCCCGCGGTTCCACAACCCACATATAAAATAATTACTCAGAAGCTTATGTTACTTATAAACTGTTTGTTGTGGCAGGCTTCTTGTTATCTACTTCTTTTATCTTAAATTAACCCATTTCTATTAATCTATACTTTGCCACGTGGCTCGTGGCTTACCTGTACCTTACATCTCGCTTGTCATGGCAGCAGCTGGCAGCTCTCTCTGACTCAGCCTTCCACCTCCCAGAATTCTCTTTTTTCTTGTCCCGCCTATACTTCCTGCTTGGCTACTGGCCAATCAGCATTTTATTTATACAAAACGATATCCACAGCACCTCCTCTCTACTCCATGTGGCACAACATACCTCCATGCTGGGTCAAAAATTAACAGGCCACTGCAGGCCTCCAGAGTAGTGGCTATGGGTCACACTCTCCCACCTCAGTTGAGTTTGTAGCCTTGCCCCATCTGTGCTTTTTTTGTTTATTGTTGTTCTTCTTTCATGTCCATTCTTTCAGAGGGAGTTGGATAGTGAAGTGAGAAGGGGTGGGAATCTTGAAACCAAACATTCACAAGTGGGTTTCTGCCTGTGTTTGTGGAGTATATGGGAGACATACATCAACCAAAAGGCATACAAGCAAGCTAGAAGGAACATTTCCTCAGAGGAAGTGACATTCAAAGACCTATAAGATCTGTGGGAATCCCATCCACAGCCCAGGCAAGGGGCATAGAGGGTTCTAAGACTGAAGTGCATGCCTGGGACTTACTGGGAGGGAGAGAGGTCAGTGTATCAAAGACCCTGGAAAAAATGTCTGATCAAGGCAAAAGTTGAAGGAGCAAGGAGCCAAGTTTGGGAACCAAGGAAGGAGGGAGGACTTGGAAGAAGGAGGACTCGCTGCTTTTTGTAAGAAGCTAAAGTCGGGCTGGAGAGATGGCTCAGTGCTTAAGAGCACCAACTGCTCTTTCAGAGGTCCTGAGTTCAATTCCCAGCAACCACATGGTGGTTCACAACCACCTGTAATGAGATCTGGTGCCCTCTTTTGGCCTGCAGGGACACATGCAGACAGAGTACTGTATACATAATAAATAAATTAATTAAAAAAAAAGAAGCTAGAGTCCTTTTTTCTTTTCACTTTAAATTTTATTTATTTTTATTTTTTTAATTAAGAATTTTTTTATTCACTCTACATACCAACCACAGATTCCCCCCATCCCTCTTCCAGCTCCCTCACCCAGCCTTCTCTTCCAGCCTATCCCCCCTCACCCTCTGAAAAGGTTTGGCCTCCCACGGGGAGTCAGTAAAGCCTAGCACATTCAGCTGAGGCAGGTCCAAGACCACCACCCCCTTCATCAAGGCTGTGAAAGGTGTTCCACCATGGGCAATGGGCTCCAAAAAGCCAGTTCATGCACCAGGGATAGATACTATTCCCACTGTCAGGGGCCCCTCAAATAGACCAAGCTACACAACTGTCTTGTCCATGCAGAGTCCAGTTCAGTCCCATTCAGGCTCCACAGCTGTCAGTCCCACAGCTTGGTTCAGTTGTATCTGTAAGATGCCCCATCATGGTCTTGATGCCCCTTGCTCATGGAATCTCTCTTCCTTCTCATCAACTGGACTTCCAGAGCTTGGACTAGTGCTTGAATGTGGCTCTCTGCATCTGCTTCCATCAGTTACTGGATGAAGGCTCTATGATGACAGTTATTCACCAATCTGATTACCGGGGTAGGCCAGCTTAGGCACCCTCTCCACTACTGTTAGCAGTGTAAGCTAGGGTCATCCCTGTGGATTCCTGGGAACTTCTCTTGCACTAGGTTTCTCCCTATTGTAGTTGGAAGTTTTTCTGTGTCCTGCCTAGTCCACAGCTGCTCAGACCTAAATAAACACACAGAGGTTTATATTATTTACAAACTATATGGCCATGGCTCAAGTCTTTTGCTAGTTCACTCTTATATCTTAAATTAACTCATAACTATTAATCTATATATCACCACACATTCCATGGTTTTACCTGTGTCCCATTACATGTTGCTCCTTGGGCAGCTACTCCTCTCTCCTTCTTCCTGTCTCTGTCTTTGAATTTTCCACCTGCCCCTAAGTTGCCTTGCCATAGACCAAATGGCTTTATTTGTCAACCAATCAGAGCAACACACATTCACAGCATACAGAAAGACATCTACAGCACCCTATCCCCATGATGTCTCCCTCTATCAAGATATCTCCCTCATTGCTCTCCCACTCCATCCCTGTTCCAGCTTGACCATACCATTCCTCCATGCTCCCATCCCCCATCCCCTATCCCCTACCCTCATTCTCACCCCTCACCCCCAGCCAGTTTACTCAGGAGATGTTATCTATTTCCCATTCCCAGAGCATTCCATGTGTCCCTCTTAGGGTCCTCCTTGTTACCTGAAGCTAGAGTCTTAACTAAGGTAAAAGGAGTATATCAAACAGGTTCAGAGATGGCTAGTTCACCTTTAAATTACATCACCGCAATATCTAAGGAGATTAAACATCAGATTTTATGAGTTAACATCTTGAGGCTTTTTTCTTGTCCTGATGTGGCCTGAGCACTCATCCCACTTCTTGGTGAAGGTCTTCAAGGGAGGAAGCAACAGCTGGAGGTGTAAGAGTTTCTCCTCTCCTTCCCAAGCATATTCTATGATCAATCCAGCTCTTGGCCTCAGATGAAATGTTGTCCTTGTCATCTGGCTGTATCAGTTTCCTTTGTCAGTTAGCCTGCATGACCCCTGTCAGTTCTGGATATTCTCACAGTAGACTGCGGACTAGCTGCTGGGTACTCTATGCATGTGGACTCTGCATCACAATCCTTTGTGAGTTTATTCTGGACTATGTTGAGCTTCTATGTGCCTTTCAGAAATGAAAAGGATCCAGATATCTCTGCTGGATGCATGAGCTGGCCTGTGGATGCAAAGTTGCCTTGGCTGAGTTGGAGAAGGTGGCGAAGAAGTCAGCTGAGAAATGCTGTTGGTGGACTGATGTCTGCCTCTGCATCATTGACCATGTTCCATGAGTTCTCTTTCAGGACAGTAGTATTGTTTATAAAACAGGGGTTGGACAGACCTGAGAAAAGTCTTGAGGTATTGTTAGGCACCAAGATGTCAGGAACCAAACATGAACCATGGAAAAGTACTAGCTAGGCCAGAGAACAAGTTAAAAGACCACTGCCCTTCCCCAGAGCAGTAACACCTGTTTACTAACCAGAGGCTCCCAAAGATAAGAAGACATTCCACAGTCAGGTGCCATGACAACCAAACGTAAAGAGCATTCCATGTCAAGTAGCCTAGCAACAGAATAAATGGCCCTGACCAGTGACCTTAGCTGACATCTTGCAGTTGCAAGATCTGCACATCTCCCATGTTCTGCTCCCCTTCCACATCACTTCCTCTTCCCTCCTTCCTGCCCCCTCTCCTCCTATGCTATATAAGCCTTGCGGAGGAAAATAAAATTTGCAGCTTGATCAGAATCCTGTCTTGCTGTCGTCTTTCGTGTCCCCTGTTTCTTTCATTCGCTCCCACAGGTGGGTCACCCCTGTTGAAACCCCGCTTGCCAGGGCAAGGTATTGATTAATGTCACCACTGGTAAGCAATTTTTAGTGGCAGAGGGTCTGCCTATCTGACAAGTCCTCTTTATGTGGCTTTGCTGTGGGATGTTCTATATGTCAAATGTGTTGTTCTGATTGGTTAAAATAAATAAAGTGCTGATTGGCCAGTATCCAGGCAGGAAGGATAGGGTAGGTGGGACAAGGAGGAGGAGAATTCTGGGAAGTAAAGGCTGGGGGAGAGACACTGCTAGCCACTGCCCATGACAAGAAAGATGTAAGGTACTGGTAAACCATGAGGCAAAGTATAGATTAATAGAAATGGGCTAAATATAAGAATAAGAGCTAGACAATGGTAAGCCTGAACTAATGGCCAAGCAGTTTAAATAATATAAGTCTCTGTGTGCTTACTTGGTTGGGTCTGAGTGACTGTGGGACTGGTGGGTAAGAGAGATTTGTCCTGACTGTGGGCCAGGAAGGAAAACTCTAGCTACATGGCATTACCTGGGGCAGAGAAACAGTGCAGTGTGTGGTATCCACTTGAGTGACACTTGGAGGGTTTACATGCTTTTCTCTACCTCTGAGATTCATTGACAAGGATGGGAATACCCTAGGGAGTGTGTGCAGATCCAATACTCATGCAGTTCACAGTCTTTCCTTCAAAGACTCCACCATTTTCTTGATTATGCCCCTCTTTTCATGGCACACTGAAGCCACATACAAAAAAAAATCAAAACAAAAATCAACAACAACAAAAAACCTAACTTACCTCTGTTTGAAAGTCTAGGTCTGTAATGGATTGTCTGATTAATCTATGACTTGTGAGTTAAACTTAAGTATTCCTTTGACTTTAGGCAGATAAATAGTTCAATAAATAAGTTTTTAGAAATAAGACCACCTACCTTAAATACAAGTGTGACTGCTACAATCCACAGATGGAGGCAATGAGCACTTGCTCATTCCATGCTCCAATTTCTACCATCTTACTTGATAGGTGACCCTTGAGAAATACCTTTTCCTACTTGGGTCTCAATTTCCTTATCATTACTAACTCATCTGAAAGGCCTAAGTGAGTTCCATATCTAATACTCTGTTAACACCTGACAGACAGAACTGTCTGACAACTTGAGTGAGAGGCAGGGAGATGAAGAGATTGCTCAGTGATTAAGAGACTGTAGAGAACTTACTGATTTGCAGAGGGTCTGAGTTTGATTCCTAGCACTTGCATTAGGTGACTGCAACTACCAAAACTCTAGTTTCTGGGGATTCAACACACACTAGAGGAACCTGCATGCACATGATGCACATAAAGTTACTCAGGCACACTTACATACACATAAATTTAAAAAAATCTTCTTTTAAATGTAAAGAGTGAGTGAGAGGTCATTCAGTTAGAAGATGGGGTCAGTTTCCAAGATGATTGTAGGGAAAGAGTCAGATGAAGAGCTGGTAAGATCAGTTTTTATTTTCAGCTGGTGAATCAGAATAGGAGATAAGTTCTAAAGATGTGGACCTGTGTCCATTAGATTTTTCATCTGTGACAAAATACTTGGCATAAACAACCTAAACAGGCAGCAATTTAGTTTGACTCTCAGTTGCAGAGTGTTCAGTAAGCACTCATTCTGTGTTTTTGGTTCCAAGATGAGGAAAAATGCTAAGACAGTGGTAGCCTATTCAGAGGATGCTCACCTCAAGACCAACAGAAGAAGAAAGAAGGTGTGCCAGGGACAAGATATACAAGGACCTTCCCTACTTTTTCAGCTGGAACCCAACTACTAATGTTTTCAACATCTCTCATAGTAGCATCTGGCTTCAGTTTATGAATCTTTGGTGGGACACTTCATATCCAAACCATAGCAGGAGGCATTAATACAGCCAAACAAAGCAGTGAAAAGGATTTCCCACTGAAATGGACTCAGGAGTGAGATTTTCTGCCTTGTCAGTAGTAAATTCATAAGGCCGTGTGGACTTTTCTTTGTCCTATATTCTAAACAGAAGCTAAGTGACAACTAGAAGGACATAGCAATGTGACAACTCCTCTGAAATTTCTCCTCTGCTTCTCCAAGTGAAGTCTGAAGTCATGAGCAAATTCCCCTGATCTAACTAAGATGCCATCTAATTCATGGGCCACAACTTCCACATCATAAAGAAATACAGCTTTATATTTGTAACTAAACCTGATGTCTTCCTCAGACTCCTGTTTCTGTAAGAGCTGAAACAAGTTATGAGTGTAAGCTCACCCAGTTCGTGAATTTTTCTATCTTCCTTGTGGATTTGAAGAGATGTTTCAAGTTTATGTGTAGAGAATTTAGTGTATCTTTACATACTCTGGGATTACCACCCCTTATTATGGCATCCTCTGCACCTTCCTGAAGTACATGACACACAAGATGTGAAGGTGTTCTCTGCCCTTCATGGACCTGCAGAACTATAGGGCTGAGGTCCGCTGGTACTTTGCAATGAGTCTCCAGCCTCAGTTCTTCAGCTTGGAATTCGACACCCTGTTAGTACAAGTGACTCATATTTCTTACATTCTCAGCTTCTGAGACTTATCTTCAACTTGTTATTTTATTAGTGTATATTCATCCATCAGTAAAATAATAGGTTTCATTTTAACATTTTCATATTGTAGTGTTTTGAATGAGAATGAATACCATAGGATCCGATACTGGAATACTTGTCATTAATTGATAATGCTGTCTAGGGATATGTAAGAGGTGTGGTCTTGTTGGAGGATGTATATCACACACACACACACACACACACACACACACACACACACACACACACTATACACTGCACATATGAAAGAAAAAATGGGGTATTTATCAGTTTGGTTTATTTCATATAGCATGATGATTTTTAGTCCATATTGTTTTCTTGCAAATGATTATTATATTTTTCCTTATGGTTGAATAAAACTCATATACAGATTGTAAGTAACTGTGTTACAACTCAGTGGGTTTACTCCCAGGTTTCCGCATCGAAATGTGAGTTTTGCAACTCTGAGGAAAGGCATCTTGACTACTTGAGGAGTCAGGTGACACCTTGAGCTGCTAGGACAGCTCTGATGGCTAGAGCTGTGATGAGACAGCTCAGCCCTGGAGGGTAAGGTATTCTGGATACCTCAAGCTGCTAGGACAGCTCAGCAGGGAAGGGTATCCAAGTTCAGGAGTCAGGCTATACCTGACTGTTCAGTGTGGTGTGGGATGGTCTCCTTGCAAGATATAGCAATCCTGCTCCTCTCCTGGAGAGGTGCTACAGCTGAGGTTTCCTCAGCCCCTACTTAAGGGGGCTTCCTAGCAGAGCTCTGTTTCTTCTTTGGCCTAAGATGTTGCTTCTTTTGCTTCACTCTGCAAATGGGGAAACCCCTGCAGAAATGTAGTAATCTCCTCTGGCTCCAGAGAAAAGTGTCACTTTTTCAGCTCCCCCTTGTCTCCACTGAGGAATGTCTCAACAAGGTTTTTCTGTTTAGCTCCCCTTGCTCTCTCCACTATGGGATGTCTCAGCAAGATTCTTCTCTGTGCCAGTGAATGAAGATCTTCACACCCAAAACTTCTTTGAGAAAGAGATTTATTGGGAAGGAGGAGTCCAGGAGATTATCTGCCTCTACCAGGTTGGAGAGAACAGCCCACAACTGACCAAGCAGGCTGGTTTATATAGGATCTCTTGGGGCTGGTGTCAACAGGGATTGGTCAGTTTTGTGGGCTAAGGTCAGAGAAGGCCATGATTTCAGAACCAAACTGTTTCGTTCACTGGCCTTTTTTGGCTTTTTGACACTAATTCTAAGGCCAAGGCACACTTCTTTCACTGACTCTGATTCTAGGGACCAAGGAATGTTACTTTGGTACTGGTTTCAGAGTCAGGGCATGTTTCCTTGGTTCTAGGTTTGGGGATAAAATGTTCATTTCTCTGGCTCAGGTCCCAGATTCAGGCTGTATTTCTTTCCCTGGTTCTAGGCTCCAGTGCCAGGGTGCTACTTTCCTGCTCTGTGATTGGTTGGTTTCACAGGTTAGTTGACCAGGGGCAGAGACAGCTCTGATCTCATTGAGTTTCTTTAGCCAGCACCTTTCCTTACATAGATGATCCCAGAAACTGATAACGCTTAACTAAGACCAAATAACAGTCCTTTCCTATTAGGGAAGTTTACCCTTTTTGATGAAGCATGTAGCTTCTGTAGGGACATACAAGGAATTGTGAGGGAGGAAGATGACATCCATTTAGACAGCTATATTACTCAAATAAACCCTGGGTCATCATCAGGGTGACCAATATCTCATCCAGATCATCCTCACATTACCATGTCTTGGCAGTTGTGAACAGGACTGCAATAAACATGAGTATGGGCACAGATTCCATTAAGTATAGCAGGATCAGATAATAGTTCTATTCTTGAGAAACCTCCAAATTGATTTACAAAGAGGCAGCCCCGTTTGTTCTTTACTCTAGGGAGCCAAACCCAAGTGATATGATAGAGTCTACAGTGGTCACCTCCTCCCCATCACTGTGTTGTCTTATTTCTTCTGCCGTTTTCTCATGCCCTAGTCTTCAAAAGCCTTCACATGTTGTGAATCCCAAGAGGGGAGGAATGCTGAGCCACGACAGGCTTCATATTTCCTATTCTTTTATTGCTGCTGCATAAGTTTCTCACTGACAGGCTTTCTTAACTTTGTTCTCAGAATGGGTGGTTGTCTGGAAGTTCTCTCTTGCTCACACTGCTGAAGTCTCTCTCTCTCTCTCTCTGTCTCTGTGTGTGTGTGTGTGTGTCTACCAGGGTGGAGGGAGGGGTGTAAACTGGACTAAGAGAAGGGAGGTTGCTTTCTCCAGTGCCACCCCTGCAGGTTGTATGGCTGTCATTCTTTCTTTTCCTTTGGTCCCCTATGCATGGCTGTTTCTCCTCTTCCCTCCTGTGGATTCACTGCCCCCACCCCTTTGCAAGCAGCCCCTTTATTACCCTCCTGCAGACTCCAGTGTGTTGTCTTCCTGCCTCCCACTGGGCTCATGGTAACAGCTTCTCTGGCTATGGCCATTGTGGCATGAGTTGAATTTAAAATGTAAGAGATGATTTTTTCTTTATTTTGCCTTTGTGCAAAAACAATCCTTTCCTAAGTCTACCAAAAACTTGTGTAGTTTGAGTCAAGAGATTTTGGGGAAGAATAGAAATAGGAAAAGTGAGCAGAGAGAAGAAGGGAGCTACCAGACAGAAAGAAAATGGAAGTTTATAAAATTTTAAATGATTAAGACCACTATTCAACTCTTCATTGTTATTTTGTAGTTGCTATTATTGGCATTTAGATTAAAAAGACAGTATTCTGGAGGCTGAGGAAAGAGTCCTGTATGTTTGAGGTCAGCCTGGACTATACAGTGAGTTTCAGGCTAGCCCAAAATATTGAAAGACTCTGTCTTAGATAGATTGATTGATCAATCGATAGATAGATAGATAGATAGATAGATATTGTGCATCTTAATAGATAGTATAATTTTGAAGTGTCAGAATTAGTGATCTAATCTAAATCCTAAATTTTATATATAAGAAAAACTGAAATCTAGAAAGAAGAATTTAATTCAGTTATTTATTTGATGAATGTTCTCCCAAACATCTTGAGCACAGCCTCTGTGCTAAGAACTATGTATTTAATATTACAGTGTTCCTGCCTTTGCTGGACTGACAAGGCCATAGATTATAATCCTAATAGACTAAGCATGCAGTTGCCTACAACCTTTGATTGTTTGTTTGGCTGCATGCAGATGTGACTAGGAGCAAAACTAGTCACAAACTACATCCACTGTGGCTTAAGGTTCTAGTGAAGTGTTAGAGCAAAGGTAAGTGGATTTCAGACAAAGGCCAGCATGGCAAGTGTATAAAGAGGCATTCTCAGGACTGGAGTGGAAAGTAGTGGGAGTAAATATAAAGAAAGAAACCAGGATCAGACCCTGCAGTGCTGTGGGCCTTCTGAAGAGTTTTGCCATCTGGCTGATGTTGATAAGGTAGTATACAGTACAGAGGGGGGAAGTTGGAAGAGTGTTTCCTGCCTGGAGTTCAGGGAGAGGGGTCCAGGTGATGGAAATTCTAAAGGATGCTTTGTCCTCTTTCAATGTGTGTGTGAAAAGCACAAGAAGAGGAGGATGAGAATGTTAAGCAGAGTTCCTGTGGCTGTGCCCTGGTGTAAGTGGAAGGTGAGACTACAGGAAGAAGAGACTTGGGATGACATCGTGAGAGCTTTTTAGATGAAACTCTGACAATATAGAAGGAATGATATACCAGGTTCCTGAGAGAGACAGAGCCACCAAATGTCTGAATGGGACCAAGAAGAGAAGACCTGATGTTCTCTGATTCTTTAAAGTGACTATACATTCAACCAGCATAACCACAGAAACTTCTTGGGTAATTTCTATGGTTGGAATATACAACCTGCAACAGGCTCAGTGCTAGTTAGGTTTTTTTTTTTTTTTTTTTTTTTGTCAACTAGAAACATGCTGCAGAGTTTCATCTGGAGGGAAGAAACTTCAACTGAGAACTTCCACTTTAAGATTGGATTATAGGCAAGTCTATAGAGCATTTTCTTGAATAATGGTTGACGTGGGAGGGTCAAGCCCCTGTGGGAGGTGTCACTTCAAGCAGGTGATCCTGCCTTGTATAAGAAAGCAGGCTAAGCTTTCTTTTTGGGAAGAAAGTCAGTGAGAAGTATTCCTCCATGGTCTCTGCTTCAGTTCCTACCTCCAGGTACCTGCCCTGATATCTGACAATGATGTAATACCACATGATAATAACCTAAATTAAACACTTTCTTCTCTGAGTTGCTTTTGGTCATGGTGTTTATCACAGTAGCAGAAAACAAACTAAGGCAGGTCCTTGTGCTTGGCTTCTAGCCCATGTTGCTATTCTAGGAGGTTCTGGCCCCTAAGAATAGCTACCTGTGAAAGTAAGTCACTAGGGTGAGTCTTTGAAAACTAGACCCCACCCTAGCTGCTGCCGCCTCTATTTCCTGATCTACCATGTGGTGTGCAGCTTTCCCACATGTTTTAGTCACCATAGTGTGGAATGTTCCACCCCCTACCATTGGACTGAAACCTCTGAAACTGAGCCTGAAACAAATCTTTCCCAACTTGAGTTATTTCCTGCAAGTCTTTGGTCACAGTGATGCAGAAGTAGCCCATGGGGTATGAAGAAAGGACCAGGAATAGTATTCACAAGGCCCAGGGGAATGATGAAGAAAAGTCTACACTATTTCCACATATGCAACCTACATCATATTCTTGGAGCCACAGAAATAAGTCATTATACATTTGATGGTTTAAAACAACAAAAATTTACCTATCACATTCCTGGAAGTGAGAAGCTGTGGTTTAGATACTGAGAAGGGAGAAGCCTTCTTTTTAGCACCATGTTGTAGTTACCTGAAGAGCTGCCTGGCATATGGCAGTATTGTTCATATTTTTGCCTGCATCTTGTCTCTCTGTGTCTCTTGGTTTTGTGTCTCTTATAAGGAACACATTCTCAGATTTAGGGACACACAGATAAGCTAGGATTATTTACTTTGTATTCTGGTTTAGTTTTGGTAATAAACATCATGATCAAAGGCCACTTAGTGAGGAAATTGTTTATCATCTCTTATGGGTTAGAATCCATATTAAAGGAAGCCCTGGGCAGGAAGGCAGAAACTGAGGCAAAAACTATGGAGGAACACTGCTTCCTGCTTCTTTCCTTACTTATACAGCCCAGGCCCACCTGCCCAAAGTTACCTCTCACAGTGGACTGTGACCTCCTACAATAACTAGCAATCAAGAAAATGTCCCACAGGACATGCCCACAGGCCAATTTAATGGAGGCAACTCTTTAACTAATGCTCTCTCTTCCTAGGTGTGTGAGGTTGACAACCAAAGCTGTTACAAGTCTACCCTTTGTCAGCTCCATACACAAACACATAGCTGTTAAACAATAACTTTTACTTTGTTCCCAAGATCTCATGTTATTATTACAACATAAAACTTAGGACAACTTTAAAAGTTTCAGAGTCTTTAAAAATTCCAACACTTTAAAAGTCCAAACTCTATTTTAAAAATCCAAAGTCTCAACTGTGGATTCCTGTATAATATAAAATAAGTTACATATTTTTTTTTTACTTCAAAAGGGAACAACCTGGGCATAAAAATAATCAATGATGAGCAAAACCAATGGCCAAACAGCATTGCTCAATGTCTGATACTTGAGACTAACTCATGATCTTCTGGCTCCAAAGGGATCTCTCCTTTTTTGGCTCTACCATCAGCAGCACATGTAGCATGTGTCATGGCTCAGGCCACTTATATTCCATATCTGCTATTGTTTTTGGTGGGCTTCCCACTGTCTTTTTGTCTCCAATATTCTGGGGTCTCTGTTACAGCTGAGACTGCATCTTTACCAGTGGCCTTCTCTAGTCTCTCACAGTGCCAAACCCCATCCACTTCTCTCTTTCAGCCATTGTAACTGAGGCTTCATTTAAACCAGTTTCTTCTGGCATCTCTTTCAACCCTACCACATAGTGCTGAGTCTTAGCTGTTTTCCATGACCACATTATGCATTAAAAACCAATACCATGTAAGATACTATTATACATTTCCAAGGTAAGCTGCCATCTTAAGATACAGCCTTGACCTCTTCTGGACCACAGCTTCTGTATGCTGACTCTAAGACAATATTTCTAAAAGATTTCAGCTCAATGATGGAGGTGTCTTATTAATCACAGCTGACGTTCAGTTCCAGCTAACCAGCACTGATTGTTCCAGTAAGCACAGGATTCACTTCTATAAATTCATGTAATGCAAGAACTCTTACCCACAAGGCCATCTCCCCATCTCCCACTTCTACAAATTCTTAACTGAAAATAATCACACAAACAGCCATAATAGAGTCTTTATTTCCCTACTTCTCAAGCCAAGTTTCCATTGACTACTTCTTTCAGAAATTTCATCTTCTAAGTTCACATGCTGGGCACCGAATTGCCCAAAGTTCTAAAATCCTTCCACAATCCTCCCAACAAAACAATATGGTCAGATACATCCCAGGAATGCCCTATTTTCAGTTCCAACTCCTGTTCTGGTTTACTTTCTGTAATAAATGTAGATAAACACCATGACAAAAAGCAACTTGGGGAGGAAATGATTTATTTCATATTACAGATTAAAGTCTGTTATTGAGGATGCCATGGCAAGAACTCAAGGCAGGAATCTGGAGGCAGGAACTGAAACAGAGGCCATGAAATGAAAACCACTATTTACTGGCTTGTTTCCAGGCTCAAGTTCAGATATCTTTTTTTTTTTTTAGCTGTCTATATCCCGGGCCAACCTGCCTAGGGAAAATACTACCCATAGTAGGCTGGAACCTTCTACATAAATCAGGAATCAAGAAAATGCCCCCACAGAAGTACACAAAGACCAATCTGATAGAGGCAATTCTCTAAAAGTAGTTCTTTCTTCTCAGGTATGTCAAGCTAATCATCAAGATTAGCTGTCACATGTAGTTTGACATCCTTTCCTTAGTTGTACCAGTAAAGATGTGTGTTAAGTAAGATTCTCAACTGCAGATTTCAGGTTAGAAGGTGAGTATGCCATTTTAGTGACCACTACAAATCAGCTCCCTGATGTGAAGGTGCTCACATAGCATTCTCACAAGACTTGCTTATTTATTGGGTTGTTTTCCAGATCTATGCCAAAGTCAAGTGAGGAGAAAATTCCCTACACTGGAAAAACTTGTAACAAAACCTTTGACCCTTCAGACCCAATCCATGGACCTAAGTAGGTAGAGTGTGAAGGCTGGTCAGACATTACTTTTATATGCTGCCAGTATAAAAGTGTAGGCTGTTTTCCTAACCCATCAACAGGGAGGCAGGGCAAGAATCACAGCTTGCTGGGGATCCCCATGGAACTTAGTGTCCAAGGAGCATTCTCTATTGCATGATCTGCAAATATGAACCCTACTGTGGACTGTTCCTGCTACCCAACACCTCCCAGATTCTAGGTGCTTCTCTCAAAAGAACCTCAATTCTGAGAAATTAAATCTGAAGTCACATTTCCAGGGAATCCTCCTCACAGAATTGATCTGAATGTGCCACTTGGCAGAGTTCTGTTTAATTCTAGATGAGGGAATTATTTCAAAAGTGTGTTTCTGTATTCAGCTGTGTCACAAATATTCTTATCACAGAGCTCTGAGATGGTGAATGTTACTGCATGCTAAAGACTATGTTTGTTAAAGGCAGCAGTAGATATCCTGGTGCATGCCCAGCTCTGGTTCTTTTGGGAACTGCCATATCTCCATCCTGCTGCTGAGACCGTGGAAGAGGAAGATAATGAGATTTTCTTCTCCCCTTTAAACCATGACACAAAAGGTAAATAGGAACTTAGATCTTCAAAGAAATTTCCCCAAACTTCTGAAAACATTTTCTACAAAGAAGGTCATTGTGTTACCTCTTGAACATCTTCACAAAGGAGAAATATCAATAGAGGAGCCCTAGCTTGAAAGAGAGGTTGGCTGTGGATGGAGGTCCATCCAAGGCAGCATTATCTTCTGAAATTCTTCAGGTGTAAGATCTGGGATAGGCGGGACTGAGAAGGCAGTCCCCATTGCTCTAGTTAAAAGTATGGTTGGAAAAGATACAGGTTCATTTTGCTGGCTGCACATGGGGGTATCTCTGTGAAACCAGGGAAAGGAAGAGGAAGCTAACCTGCTGAGCCTGCTTCAGCAAGCTCCATGATTAGCAGTTGAGATGTTCATATTTCATGTTAAAATCATAAGCAGTTAAAAGTGTGTCTCTAATGCTCTTTATCCCTCTCTGTGTAGGTCCCACTTTGAGCCATCAGGGATGAGTTTCTATAACATTATTAAAGTTTTCAAGTGTACATGCCTATGCTCGATAGTCTCCTATATAGCTCAGGGGCACCATACCCAGTAATCCCCAAATGTCTTTCCAATCTAAATTTGCCTGTTTGGTGCTGGCCATGCAGGACATTTGAACACTTAGATGGTATATATGTGTCTATAACCATATCTATTTAATACCCAAAGCCTTTCTGGGTTTATATGTCATTGGTAGAAGGCTTGTCTAATGTGTACAAGTCTCGGGCTCCATGCTCATTGCCAGCCAAAACACAACACACACACACACACACACACACACACACACCGCTTTCTTAATTATTGCTATTTTAAATGAATAGTAGCCTTTCCACAGTGGTAATGATCAGGCAGGTGCAGGACCTGGCATTGTACTCTGAATCTTGACCCCCAACGACTCTCTGCACCATCTCTGCATTGCCAGCCAACCCAAATATAGAGGAGAGCCAGTCAGAAAGGCACTGCAGCTCCTATCTCAAGACAGGGCATTGCAACAGTGCTTGCCACCTTACAGCACTGGTCTCTTCCCTGAAATTCTCACTCACTTGTGTCTCTCAGGTAACAAAATGCCTTGGAAAAACAGGAAGGAAGAGGAACATTTGCTGTGGGATGGTCTTTCTGAATGATATGAATATGTGTTACTATTATTGGCTAATAAAGTAGCTGTTTTGGCCTAGGCAACATGGGATGTAGCCAGGCAGGAAATACAAGAGAGATACAGGGAGAAGAGAGGCAGAGTGGGGGAGATGCTGTCAGCTGTCAGGGGAGCAAGATGTAATGGAACATGGGTAAAATCACAAGATATACGTGGCAATACATAGATTAAATAGAAATGGGTCAATTTAAGATATAATAGCTAGCTAGCAATAAGCCTGAGCCATAGACACAACAGTTTGTAATTAATATTAAGCCTCTGAGTGATTATTATTATAAAAACAGCTGCTGCCCTGGTGGGACCAGGCAGGACTGAGAAACTTCAGTCTACAAACATTCAATGGGAAATTTCAAGGATTTGTTGTAGGACACCAAGATTTATCTCTCTTGAACACCCCACTTCCCTCCGGGCCTCCTGTAAAGTAACAGGAGTCCCAGCTTTTCTTCTGCCCTCCCAAGCTTCTAAGTATCTGTTCATCATTCAACTTTTCCTCAGCCTCAAAATCTGGCCAAAGCCTTTGGGCCAGACCTTTCTTCTATGTAACTACCTCCTAATTTCTTGTTCCAGCTTCACTTCTTTTTAATAATGTTTTGTTATATACCAAAGCAGACTTCTTTGAAAACAAATGAATAATAGCGTGGCCCACCTAACCACATTTAGTCATCTTCCCACCAGCTGCTAGAGCATGCCTAGCTTTCTTAGCATGAGACAATTATTTGCACCTTGCAGCCTCAATCCTCTATCCCAGCTCTTTATTCTTCTGTGTTTTCTTTGACAAAATACTTGGCAGAAGAAAACTTAGGCTCACAGTTCAGAGGACACAGTCTATCATGGTTGAGGAGAAGTGTAGTCAATGGCAGTGAGACTACATCGCATGGTTTGTTCACATCTCAGAGGATCAGAAGCAAACAGAGGGGAAGCCAGGCTAGGCTACACTCTCAAATGCTTTTGCTTCCGGGAACTTACTTCTGCCAATCTCCTCAAACAGTACCATTAGTTAGGGTCCAGTAGTTTGAATACATGAGGTTTGGGAGACAAACCTCAACACCATCTATCATCATGCCATGCCCATATGCCAGTGAATTTGGCCATCTCTGAGCAAGGAGGAAGTGTGTGAGCTCAGTTCCAACTATGCCCAAACATGAGTAATTAAACAGTTGCTTTATTAACTCTGACAACAGACATGCACACAGCCCTGTCATGAACATTATAATTTTCCTACTCTCAGAGAGATACGTGCAAGCTGTTATATAGGCTGTACTAATTGCTGAAGGGGGTTCTGTTCTTTTTGCCTCCAATTGGCATTTACTGCAGACTTGTATGGTCCAAAATGCTCTCACTCATCATAAATTCAACTTGCTTCTAAGCTGATGCTTTGTATATTGAAGGGACCATTTAATAAGGATTTTAGAGAGTGTGTTCCATGGAACACTAGTTCAGCCAGGGGCTAAAAACTGTTCACTGTTCTCACTTTATAATAACAAGCTCCTAGCTTGTCAATCCCCCTCCCCCACCACACACACACAAGGGCTTCTCAATGCCTTTAATGTACTGTGTGTTATGATCTTGATCTCTTTTCCTTCACCTCTTCTCTTTTTTTCTCTCTTCCCCTCTCTAATCTGTCCCCATCTCAATCCCTCCCTCTCTAAATACTAGAGGCTTAAACCCAAAGCTAAGCAAACACATATATGTATGTATATTTTTTCCTAGCTATTGGTGAAATTATTAAGGCCACTCCACATAGTTAAAAGGGAGGTTTATTTTGTGGGGTAACTTACAAGTGAAGGGGTAGGTTGCAGGGTCTGACAAAGGTATAGCGCATTCCGGCGGTGTTCTCTGTAGAACTCTGCTCGGTCTACCTCCAGCATCCAGGGTCTGGGAACCAATAGAGAGACCTCTTCCTGATCCTTGTTCTTCTGCTTCCTCTTCTGCCCTGCCTTGTGGGTGTGACCATTACCGAAGCCTCAATGAGGGTTGGAACTTCCAGGCCAATGCTGGGATGGCTATCCACTACATCTCCCCCTTTTGTCTAAATAAGAAAGTTGTAACCTAATACAAGACTATATACAAAGAGATGGTAATCAAATATTGTCCAGGAGTAATGAGGGATAATGATCTAGATAAGTTGGAATTACAATAAGTGCAAACAATATCAAGCAAAAAACACATAGTAAAATCCAGGGAAGTCTAGGGCATGGGTAGGTGGCATGTGACAAAGATCATTCCAAAAGGTGTCCTATCCTAAAGAACCTGAGTCTAATACTTAATATATTCTATCTAAGATACTATATATGTATATATACTAAGTTGTAACTATAACTGCTAATCTCCAACCTCATCAAAGACCTGAGAAGGAATATAATAATACCTGAGAAATGGGAGAAGGATGCAAGCAACTTTCAGGAGTCTTGCTAGAGTAGACAGAGACAGCTAGCAGCCTGGACAGTCACCTAATGTTTCTCAGCATCGTTGATGCATTCAAATTGGCTACAGGCCTAGAGTATCTGACAGACCATTTTCAGAAGCAGGAATTCTGAAAGATCATCTTACCCTGTCTTGGCAAAGTATAGTGGTCGCTTTCCTTGTGTCCCGCTTGTCCAGAAAGGACAGCATTTGTACTGTCAGCAGTTGAGGCAAGGGCAGTTCTTTGCCCAGTAGGCCATTTTGTGCCAAGAAGACAAACTTCCAAATGGAAATGTCTTAGAAGCCCAACATTCTCTCGGGATCAAATTGGTGCTGCCAGGAGCAATTGTGTCTCACGTCAACAGAATTCTAAGTTATTTAAATGCCATGTTCTCTAGGTCCATGAAGTGTTTGAAGATTACCTGTCCATCTGACCTATGTATTTATAAATCTGGATAACCTAACAAAATTATAGAGATGACAAGCATAGGTGACAATAACTCTGTAAATCTTATCTACCTAAACAATCTAAGGACTAAGCTTCCTATAAATAAGGCAAACAGTCTGTAAGCAAATGTACAGTAAAAGGACAATGACTTTAAATTGTGACAATACACAAAGTATCTTTAACAGAGGTAGGAATGTATAGTGCAATATGCAATATGATAATAATCCTAAATATATATCAGTATACAGAATATCTTAAACAGAAGTAGAACATACATACAGTATGACAGATAAAAATTCACATTTGTATCAATATACAAATATTTCACATAAGAATAAAAATATGTATACAATATAACAAACATAGTTCTGTATTTGTATCAATATACAATTTATCTTAAATAGGAATGTAAAAAGTTTATATTTGTATCAACATATAAGAATTCATAACAGTGCAAAGGCTGTTATATTACTAAATTTGTTTACTAATGTATATGATAGTCTACCATAATATCTTATACCTATCCATTCCATTTCTTCTTTTCCCTTTTTTTTTGAGACATATTTTCTTTCCATAAGGAGAGTACTGAGTTTAACAGTTTCTTCCACCCCCAACCCTAGAACTATTATCCATAACCCTGAGAAATATGAAACCTTAGGGATAAGGGGCGTCGTTTTCTTAGAATTGCTTCCTGCTGTTTAGGGGGCAATGGTATCTCTGTTGGGTATTGTGATCAGATAGTTAAATCTCAGATAGACTAACTGTAGATTCTGCAGCAACTCTCAGAGTAATGGGTAAGATTGTCTGAAATTCTGGCAAGAAGTGTAGTATGATGATGATTACCATTGCATCATTCTGGATTGGGTAGAGTTGTTGTTGTTGGGGCCCCATCTTCCTTCTGGAGACTTCAGAGATTGCTATTGGAAAAAAACTTATTTTTTATCAGAATGGAGGGTTTGGATTTAAAGATGTCCTGACATGTAAGAAAGGATTCCAAGAAATCAAGAGTAAGCATGGAGAGAATTAGAATCTTGAAGATAATGGTCCCTTATAATTGGTTTCCTTTGTCTCACACCAGAGGGCTCTTCTGATATGGGACTGAAGAATCTCTCAACCTTTTCTTTTATCGATATGCTTGGGTTTAGAGAATGAGTGAGCCAATTCCATCTCCAAAGCCAGCTTGGTTTATAATTAAATTGGAACCACAACTATTCTAGATTGATAGAGATATAGATGTTAGACAGTGATATCTTAGCCTGTGTAGATTGGTAACAATAGATTCTTTCTTTCTGCTATAAACATCCAGATATCCAAGGCCTTATAATTTCTGGAAGATGGGTATTTCCATTATCCTGGAAAGACAAAAACAGAACCCTACCCCAACCTTTGATTGTTAAATTTTTCTTACAACCTGAAGAGATGTCACATTGGTGGATGATCTTTTACTTCTCCTCATCAAGGGGTTTCTCCTGTTTGAATCAAATTTTTATTAATTTTGTTGGTATACATAGCTTTTCTTCTCCTGTGGAAATAAAAACAAAACCCCTTCCCCAACGTAGGACGTATCCAGGTTTCCATTCTGAGGTCAACACATCTTTGAAATAAACCGGTTGGTTTAGCTCAGGAGTTTTGTCTGTCATCCAATGTCTATCCGCAGCTGTTGTTCCTTTCTCATCAGCATTGAGAAAATTCAAGGTTAATAAAGCACTATGCAATCTATTTCTAGGAGTCATTGGTACCTGTTGCTGTTTATTTAGCATATCCTTTAAAGTTCGATTGGATCTTTCTATGACTGCTTGGCCTGTGGGATTGTGTGGTATACCTGTAACATGCTTTATATTGTAATAAGCAAAGAACTGTCTCATTTTATTGGAGACATATGCTGGGGCATTGTCTGTCTTAATTTGTACAGGTATTCCCATGATGGCCATAACTTCTAATAGGTGTGTAATCACAGAATCAGCCTTTTCAGAACTCATAGGAGTTGCCCACTGAAATCCTGAATAGGTGTCAATGGTATGGTGTACATACTTTAATCTTCCAAATTCTGCAAAATGAAACACATCCATCTGCCAAATTTCATTTCTTTGTATACCCTTTGGATTGCTTCCTGTGTGTAATGGAGTTTGGTTATAGAAGGAACAAGTAGGACATGTTTTCACAATACCCTTAGCTTGTTGCCAAGTAATGGAGAAATCCTTCTTCAAACCTTTGCTATTTACATGGTGTTTCCTATGAAATTCTGAGGCTTCTAGCACATTACCTATTAGTAACTGATCAATCCCATCATTACCTTGTGCTAGAGGTCCTGGCAGACCTGTATGGGATCTGATATGTGTTATACATATATATAGGATGCTCCCTTTTTCTGATGATTTCCTGCAATTGTATGAATAATGAAGTTAATTCTGTATTATCAGGAATAAATTCATCAGTTTCAACGTGTAAAACAACTCTCTCTGCATATTGAGAGTCAGTGACTATATTGAGGGGTTCTGTGAAGTCCATCAGTACCATAAGAATGGCATACAGTTCTGCCTTTTGTACAGAGCTGTATGGACTTTGTACCACTTTACTTAAGTCTCCTGATTTGTATCCTGCTTTCCCTGATTTATTTGCATCAGTATAGAATGTGAGGACTCCAGAAATTGGCTTGTGTCGTACAATATGAGGAAGGACCCATTCAGTCTTCTTTATGAATTCTATTCTCTTGCTTTTGGGATAATGGTTGTTAATCTCTCCCAAAAATTACTGCAGGCTCTCTGCCAGTATTCATTATCTTTCCATAGTGACGAAATGTCCTCATTAGTTAAAGGTACTACAATTTCTGCTGGGTCCATTCCTGTCAACTGACGAAGTTTTAATTTACCTTTTTGAATCAAATCAGAGATCTTTTCTATATAAGTCTTTAATTTCTTATTTGGCTTACATGGTAGGAATATCCATTCCAGTATAATATCTTCCCTCTGCATCAAAATACCTGTGGGGGAATGTCTGGAGGGGAATATGACAAGAATGCATTTAAGTTCTGGATCCACACGATGCACATATGCTTCTCGAATTGTCTTTTCTACTAGAGCCAATTCCTTCTCAGCTTCGGCTGATAATTCTCTTGGACTATTTAATTCTTTGTCCCCTTCTAGAGTATTAGCCAAATTTTGTAGTCCATCTTTGGGTATTCCCATGATACCCAATAAGTTGGAAATGCTTCCTAACAACTTTCGAAAATCATTAAGAGTCTTTAATCGATCTCTCCTCAGTTGTACCTTTTGGGGTCTAATTTTTTGTAACTCTATCTTATATCCTAAGTAATTAATAGAATCTCCTCTTTGTATTTTTTCAGGAGCAATTTGCAGTCCCCAGTGAGGCAAAACTTTTTTTACTTCTTCAAACATGCTTTCTAATGTGTCTAACTTTGGATCAGCTAATAGGATATCATCCATATAGTGATAAATTATGGATTGTGGAAACTTTACACGAATTATCTCCAATGGTTTTTGCACAAAGTATTGGCATAAGGTAGGGCTGTTTAACATTCCCTGTGGGAGGACCTTCCATTGATATCTCTTGACTGGCTGAGAATTGTTATAATTAGGAACTGTGAAGGCAAATTTTTCTCTATCATTTTCTTGTAAGGGTATGGTAAAGAAACAGTCTTTTAAGTCAATAACTATTATAGGCCATTCTTTGGGTAGCAGAGAGGGCAAGGGCATCCCAGTCTGTAGGGAGCCCATTGGCTGAATTACTTTATTAATAGCTCTCAGATCTGTCAGCATTCTCCAATTACCAGACTTTTTTTTTTAATAACAAATACAGGCGAATTCCAAGGGCTGGTAGATTCTTCAATGTGTTGAGCATTTAACTGCTCTTGAACCAGCTGTTCTAAAGCTTGTAGCTTCTCTTTTGTCAAAGGCCACTGTCCAACCCAGACAGGTTTATTAGTTAGCCATTTTAAAGATAAGGCAGTTGGTACTTCTGAGAGTTCAACAGCAGTTGTGCTCTGTTTGTGTACAGCCTGAATGGTTGATGACTGTTTTTTATAGCATGTTATGATATTATTCCTAGAAACATGCATTGGCCTGTATTCCTTTTCTGAGAGTATAGGAATTTTAATCTGGGTATTCCACTGTTGTAACAGATCTCGGCCCCATAGATTTACTGCTACATTTGCTACATATGGCTTCAGCCTTCCTCTCTGTCCTTCTGGCCCTATGCATTCAACCCATCTTGAACTCTGTTTTATCTGAGATAGGGTGCCAATTCCTAAAAGTTGGACATCTACCTCTTGAAGAGGCCAATTCGGATGCCATGATTTTGGTGTAATTACAGTCACATCCGCACCTGTGTCTGCCAGGCCCTCCAGAACCAAGTCATTAATTCGAATTCTAAGCTTTGGTCTTTGTTCATTTATGGAAGTCTAACAAAATATTTGTTTTATTGTGTTCTTTGTAAACTGTGATTCATCTATCAGAGTTGTTTTATCATCCATTGCAGTATCGGTTTTTACATTAGGCATTGGTTTATTCAGTTGTCCTGGAGAGGAATGTCTTCCACTGTGGCTGGGAATGTTCTTGCCACATTTGATTTGGGGGCCTGCAAGAGGCCCCCGAGGCGTTTCCCGCTACTAAAGGGTTGCCTCGTATATCTATTTTTGATCTGCACTCACTGGTCCAATGTCGGCCTTTGCCACATCTTCTATATAATCCAGGAGGTGGTTGGGGTTTTCTGTTTAGGCTATTCCTAGAAGGAGTATTACTTCTAGGATTACCCCATGTACAGTTTTTACTTATATGACCTGGTGTACCACATTTAAAACATTTGGTACCACGGGGGCTTCTTTCACCTCTGGGATTTGTCTCTCCTATCCAAGCCTCATTACTGTAGTTAAGAGATTCAACACTATTAGTATACTGAATCCATTCTTCCAAAGGAGCTGATCTGATCTTTAATGGTGTAAGTATTCTTTTGCATTCTGCATTAGCATTGTCGAATGCCAAGGACTCAGTTAATACTTTTCTTAATTCTTTATCTGATACAGTTTTTGTTATAGCTGTGTTCAGCCTTTGTAAAAAATCAGTGAAGGGTTCATGCAGTCCCTGAAATATCTTTGTGTATACCTCAGTTGCTTTTCCAGGTTCTGGAATTTTTTCCCAAGCATTTAGAGCTGCTGTACGGCATAGGGATATCGTATGCTCATCATAAATGGCTTGTACATTCCTGTCAGCGAAACATCCCTCACCAAGTATTTGATCTTGGGAGATCTCAAAACCTCTGAGTTTACCTTGTTGTTCTAAATTTCTTGCCTCTTCTCTCAACCAGCTTTTCCACTGTAACTGCTGGCTATATTCTAGAACAGCTAAAATTAACTGATGCCAGTCATCTGGAATGATTCTATGTGAGGCAGACCGCGAATTTAACATCTGTTTAACATATGTGGAGTGTATACCATATGTAACTACTGCTTCCTTTATATTTTTAAAGTCCCTTGTTGAAATTGGTTGTAATGTATATGTCGTATATGGCTCGGGGTGTGTGTCATCTGCTGGCTTCTCATGGATGATAACAGGATAAGCCATTGTATGAGAGCCATTTGGAGATGTTACAACCTGTATGGTCTTGCCCTTCTGCTTATTAGGTCCCTTGTCATGTTTATTTAGAGTTTCCTCCAGGGCTTGTAAACGAGCACCTAGGGTCTGATCCAGGGAGTAAACCTCCTCTCTTGTAAGGGATTCCAGATTTTTCATGGAATCATGGAAGTTTTTATGTTCTTCTGAAACACATGATTCCATGGACCTTATATTATCAAGAAATGATAATTTTTCTTACTTATATATTGTCGGAGTAGCTACAACTTCACTCTGGAGAGTTAGTGTTCTATCCATTAAATACTCATATTTATTATCAATAAAAGCAATTTTGGATGCAAGCTTGTTTTGTAAATTCTGGTTAGCAGATTCCAGAGAGAGAATCTTTTTATGTAAGTCCTGGCCAGCAGATTCCAGAATCTTTTCCTGTAAGCCTTCACTGCTATCTTTTAAAACCTGTAAATCCTGGTTAGCATATTCCAGAGAGAGAATCTTTTTATGTAAGCCTTCATTGCTATCTTTTAAAACCTGTAATTCCTGGTTAGCAGATTCCAGAAAGAGAATCTTTTTATGTAAGTCCTGGTCAGCAGATTCCAGAGAAAGAATCTTTTTCTGTAAGCCTTCATTGCTAACTTTTAAAGCCTGTAAATCCTGGTTAGCAGATTCCAGAAAGAGAATCTTTTTCTGTAAGCCTTCATTGCTATCTTTTAAAACCTGTAATTCCTGGTTAGCAGATTCCAGAAAGAGAATCTTTTTATGCATGTCCTGTTCAGCAGATTCCATAGACAGAATCTTTTTCTGTAAGGCTTCATTGCTAACTTTTAAAGCCTGTAAATCCTGGTTAGCAGATTCCAGAAAGAGAATCCTTTTCTGTAAGCCTTCATTGTTATCTTTTAAAGCCTGTATCAGTCCCAATAATGACTCATTTTTGTTCTTATTATTAAACCAGTATTTGAACACTGTGTGAATTATTACAATGAATGTCAAAATGGTACAGGCCAGATATGTCTTAGGGAGGTCGTATATTTCCAGGAAAATGTCATTCATCATACAGGCAAAAAGGTTTTTAAATTCTTGTGAGGTAATGTTGTCAGCCATATTACAAGAATTACTCAAAATTTGTTAGTCAGTGTTAATGTTTAAAATCATCAAGTACTTATACTTGAAAGAAGCTTACCTTTCCGTGGTTTTGGGGGGTGCAGTAGCGCTTTTCAGCCAGCAGGAGGCGTTGGTATAGCTCCAAAGCAGGGCCTGCTGGCGACCTTGGCTGGAGGCAGCTGAAGGCAGGAGCCAAGATGGCGGGGAGCCGGCACTCAGGGAGGAGTGGGAACGCCTCACTCACAGCGGTTTTCGCTGGTCTGGGGGATAAGCTAGGGAACTGAGACCGGACTAGCTGCTCCCTTTTTCAGGAATGGAACTGTGTAGGCATCCCCTGGTTAAATGGAACTTTGCAGGCGGGTTTAGGTACCCGCTAGCCGGGGAGGAGGCTGAGGGAGGGAGCCACCTAGGCCTTTGGAATTTGCCCCACGTGAGTGCCAGATATTGGTGAAATTATTAAGGCCACTCCATGTAGTTAAAAGGGAGGTTTATTTTGTAACTTACAAATGAAGGGGAAGGTTGCAGGGTCTGGCAAAGGTATAGCGCATTCCAACAGTGTTCTCTGGAGAACTCTGCTCGCTCTACCTCCAGCGTCCAGGGTCTGGGAACCAAGAGAGAGACCTCTTCCTGATCCTTGTTCTTCCGCTTCCTCCTCCGCCCTGCCTTGTGGGTGTGACCATTACCGAAGCCTCAATGGGGGTTGGAACTTCCAGGCCAATGCTGGGATAGCTATCCACTACACCTAGCCCTCTTTTAACTTTAAAAAAGTTTTTAAGAAAGGGTATGTCTAGGTTGCCCAAGCTCTCAGTATTAACTGAGTTGCTCAGAAAGGCCCAGAACTTGCAATCCTCCTGCCTCAGCATGCACAATAGTTGAAATCACAGATCTGAACTACCAGGCCTGGTTGTATTGTTCTTCTTAAAAGGAGAATGGAGAAACTGTAGTATGTGAATTGTCCCAAGCTCATTGTTATTGATAGTTTAAATTTACATGTTTGTTTTTCAGAGGAAGCTTGGCATGCAGGTATACCATCTCTCACTTGGTAGTATGGTAGGGACCATTGCAACCACTAACTTGCCAATAAAGACAGCAAACTTCTGCTGATTACCAAAGGAATGTGATGACAGGCTGAAGACCACCAAGTATTATGAAACACACCTGGAGTTTGTTCCATCTGCTTTTGTGACACATGTTGTATGACAGACTTTTCCTGGGGAGAGGAAGCATACATGTTTTCTTACTGCAGAAGGGGAACCCATAACTAAACAAAGTGGAGACTACACCAAAGTCTAACAGTGAACCGACAAGTTTTTATTAGGATTACTATGGGAGTGTGGGTGAAGGGCTACTTACATCGAGCAGGGATAACCGAAAGTCAGCTGTGTCTCCTCATCACCCATGTAAATATAGGTGACAACTGATGAAAGCTGGAACTCCGACACAGCTAGCAGGCAGCTCCAAAGTCTGAAACCCTCCCTGCATTTTAGCTACTTAGAGTCTCTGCCCTTCTGCAGTTGTTTGCTCTGTTCATACTGCTGGGGAGCAGCCCAGAGAATCTTCAGAGTTTCTATTTGCCCAGACATATGACCTTTTGTTTACCCCTGAGGCTCAGGAGCCTCCTCCTCCCTTCTGGAGGAGAGGTTTCAATCAGAAGGAAACTGCCATCTAACTTCATACTCCAGGTGTTGGTGTTCTTGTCTACAAATGGAACTGCCGAGGTGTATGTCCTCAGATGACTGAGAGCCTCTCAGGAAGAACAGACATTCAACTAAGGAGGGTCACATAGGAGGTGCTAATTCTCCAGAAAGTCTCTTGGACTTCAGAATGCTCCCCACCCACCATCAGTTTGTTCACTTTGTCACTTACCCAGTGGCCCAATATATACAAGACGCTACAGCTAAGATTTGCTTGATATAATCAGAGTCAGGCCATTTCCCTGCTACTTTTCTCTGTTATTATTAAATTCTTGAAAATTCAATCCAAGAGTAATGGTGAGAATGAAATAATGTATTCCAAGAACTGAGTCCCTCTGGGAGGAGAATCCTCTTTGTTACTGGAGCTACACTTAATAAGCATGTGAGGGGTGGAAGGGAAATTTGAGCTTAGGGTGTGCCAAATTGGAGCCCTATATGAACAGAGCAGAAAATGAGAGAGAGAGAGAGAGAGAGAGAGAGAGAGAGAGAGAGATGAAAGAAAGAGAGAAGGGGTGAGTGCTCCACTGTTCTGATTAATATTTCAGGTCCTTGTCAGAATAAAGAGAAAAAGAAGAAGAAATGCCAAGAGTGGAGAGCCAGCAATAGTGAGGAAGCCTGGACGAACATGACATCGTTAACAGCAGTGGAAATGACTAAAATGACCAGACTTGCAATGCAGACTCTCTGTGAGGGGTACAGTATTATCCTCTCTACTTTTGGGAACTTCATGAAAGCCCCCTCACAGCTTCGAGACAGTGTCTGTGGGGCAGCTGCTACTACTCAAAATGATGGTCAGCGAGGCAATTTGATGAGGAGAACAGAATGTTTTTACTAACTATGGCATAAAAGAAGACACAACACAAACTGAAGGAGCTAGTGGCAATAACCAGTGGAGAGGACTGAGGTGTGGCTCAGCAACAGAGAACATGCTCCAGTGATGGGCTGGAGGTACAGTACAGCTCAGGGGTAGAACTCAAGCCAGTGGTAAAGTGGATAAAGCAGCAGACTATGAACCAAAAACATGCAGAATATGAAAAGCATAATTAAAAAAAAAGAACAGTTTGTAATTACCATCTCTGTTCCTGAGTGATTATTAAATGCTTCTTTTGTGTTTGGAATCTGTAGACTTCATCTTTGGGTCTCAAATCAGAAGAGACTTTGAATAGTAGGAAAAGAGCACAGGATGCTCCTTTCTGTCAGTTACAAGGTACCAAAGCTGTCAGAGCATTAACATTCAAAACTCCAGCCACACTGAGGCCACTGAGGCTCTCTTAGAACATGTGGGTTCACATCATGCTACTAGGCTTAAATGAAGCTAAAAATCAGTGTTAGTGTCTGTTCCATGGGGAAGTTACCTCAGTGCTGAGTGACGGTAGGGGCACTGCCAGCAGTAGGAGGAGATCACTGAGTTCAGTCAAAAGCTCATAATGCTAAGAAAACACATGATCCCAAAACAGCATGTGCAGAGGCAAAGTGTCTAGTCACATAGACATAGCTTTTGGAAAATCAAGTACATTCTACAAGGGGGCAATTTATGGCCTTTGATGTTGCAGCAATGAGATGTTCTGTGGGTCAGCTTCCAAAATTGAAAGAACCTAACAAAACAGAAACTAGAGACCATCCCTCATGAGCTACATGCGCATCATCCAATATGCCAAACACAAACTCACCACACACACACATATTACACACAGTACATGTTCCCAACACAACACATAAATACATTTTCTGAAATATCAAACACACTACAGAACAAACACACAAATACAGACATCCCCCAAATCACATATATTATAAGTATCACACCACACACACATACACTCACACACACACACACACACACACACACACACACACACGCCTCTGAAATTTAAGTTTTTAAATTCCACACACGTTTTGCAAAGAACTTCAATATCTATTGTCTCAGCTGGTTTTTACAACAATCCTATTAAACAAATATAGATAAGTTTATTATTTTCATTACTAGATAAGACCACTCAAAGTCAAAGGAAATTAAGTGACCTGGAAGGTATTCCCTGCTAGACTTTTCACAGAAACCTATTAGGCCACTTTGGATTGCAAATAATACTCCCCCGCCCCCCCAACTCATATTGGCTTAAATAAGCAAAGGGGGAAATTAGTTTCTATAACTGAGGTCCGAAGGTAGCTTTTCTTCACTAAAGCAACAATGGAGTACAGCCTTTCACAGGTGCCATTAAGTCAGTCTCTGTGTCTCTTGCTCTGACACCTTCGGGTTGTTGTCATTTATTGGTTAGTTTCTCCTGTAGTGGTGTCAAGACAGCTACCAGCGACTCTGGAATTCTCTCTACCTGTTCAACCTTGGCAGAAGCCACACATCTCTCAACACAGAAAAAAGAATTTACTGCAGAGAAAAATTTAGAACTGACAACTGATAATTTTCTTTTCCCAAGGACTTCCCTAGTGCAGTCAATGTCATTGTTGCTCACTCATGTATTTAAATTTCCTTGTACTTCCCTTCATGCAGTCTACATTTGTGTAGACACCAGTAGTTGATCACAGCATCTTCACCCAATGTTTTCAGAAGTGTCCTCTCTACCCTTTCAACACAGGAATGCATGAGACCAGTGTGAGGTACACACAGGATACACACACTAAAGTCAATCACTTTCTTTGACTTTTGTGTTTGTAATTGTTGTTTAGGCTGTTAAAATTCACCAGTCACCTGTGATTTCTCTAGAAGGTTCTCTGGCTCTCAAAGATAAGTATTTTCCTCTGTAAACCCTAAAGAACTAAACAATAGTGGGAGCGAAGCACTAAAATGCTTGTGTGCATTCTTCACCCTCTCCCTGCCTCCTGGGCTTCCCAGTGGACCAAGATATCAATTCTGGACCCAGAAAACTCTCCTCTGAGTGGTCCAACCAATACTTAATCAGGCTACAGTGAATGCTATCTGTAAGGATATAATCTTTATGTTAGAGCTCATATATTTATGGCTATACTCCAAACAACACAATTGGCTTCAAGAAGACAGAGCTAACTGACTCTAATTTGGATGTTAAAAAAAACCCCACAGCAACACAGAGTATCAATATTGTATTGACTAGTAACTCAAGCTTTCAGAAATAAGAGGATAGGGGCTGGGGGATGGCTCAGTGAATAAGATTGCTTGCTGCGCAAGCTTGAGGACCTAAGTTCAATCCTCAATACCCATTTAAAAAGCCAGGTATGGGCATACACATGTCTGGAACCCCAGTACTGTGAGGAGTGGGGACAGGTGGATCCTTGGGGATTTCTGTTCAGACAGTCAACAAATATAATGAGATCCAGGTTCGGTGAGAGACCCTTTTCTCAAGGGAAGAAGGCAAAGAGTTATCAAACAGGACACCCAAGTCCCCCTCTGACCTTTAGAACTTTGCACCTGTCAGGATTCACCCCATCTTCCCTATCTCCCCTCTCTTCCTCATCGAGTAACAGCTGAGGGAAGGGTTTTCCTCAAATGAAAACTCCATCTCCAATCATGTCTTGTTCTAAACCAGAAACTGATGCTTGAGGTGACAGCCAGCTCAAGCAGCAATGCAGTGGAACCAGCAGTGACTGCCAAAAAACTGGAACTTACTGCTCTGCTCTGAGGATGACAACCAGTTGCTGTGAGAGGGCCCCAGTATATGCAAACCTCTTTGGAAAGGGATGGTGGTCTCCTGCAGTGCTCAGCTGTTGAAGCCTAGCCCATTAGGAAGCTGGTGCCAGCTAGTTTTTATGTCAGCTTGATACAGACCAAAGTCATCTGAGAGGAGGGAAATTCAGTTGAGAAAATGTCTCTATAAGATCTAGCTGTAGGGCATTTTCTTAACTAGTGACTGATTGGGGAGGGCCCAGCCCATTGTGGGTGGAGACACTCCTGAGTTGGTGGTCCTGGATGCTACAAAAAAGCAGGCTGAACAAACCATAAAGAGAAAGCCAGTAAGCAGCACCCCTCCATGACCTCTGCATCAGCTCCCACCTCCAGATTCCTAACCAGTTTGAGCCTGCCCTTATTGTCTTCTTTCTCCAAGTTGCTTTAAGTCATTGTGTTTCATCACAGCACCAGAAAGCCTTTACAAGAGGAACATGAGGGACTTAAGAAAGCAGGGATTTGGGTAAAGCCTGCTCTCAGTGTCCAGGCCAGGCCTATATGAATTTAACATCTGTTCTCTTGTAACTAAAGTCTGAGAAGACAGACTAGTAGAGACATAGCAAGAGAGGCATCAATATGTGATGTGGAGACACAGCACAAGGTCACAGAAGCAGGAAGCACTATGGTGGCTTTCTATTCAGGGAGCACAGGCCATTTGCAGCCAAGCCTTGGGATGTCAGGCTGGATTTTATAATGCAGGAACCTATTCCAGGCAGAAAGGGTGGTACTGGAAATGCAGAGGAACATTTCTGAGATAGAAGAATGCAAGCAGGCCAGTGACCTGAACAGAAAATGAACTCAGAAGCAGGATAGTAGTGAGGGCGCTGGAAATGAACCTTTTTTTCTTCAACGTTCTGTCAGTTGTCAGCTACTTACTAACAATGGTGACTGATGCCACTGTATGCCTGGTGATGCTCTGCCATGGGGACTAAACCCAGGCTCCTTACAGTGACAGCATGGCAATGATGAACCCCATGGAGCATAGGCTTCCAGCATAGCTCTTAGCAAGCACATATTAAATGCTTCCAAGTCTGTCTCCAACATAGGCACCCTGATCATTTCCTTTATAACATTTGAACCTGGAATTATAATTGAAAGCAAAGTATGCAAGAGCAGAGATCTTTGACAGTCTTCTGAACTCACATAATGAGGTTCCTATTAAGAATTTAATTAACATTTGTTAGATAAATATACAGATGGATGGGTGAATAAATGATAATTTTATGACATTTCATTTCCTCATCTCTGTGGGAGGCATCATCCTCAACCTGAAGCAACAAATGCAGGAAACTCCATAGCTAACTACTGTCCAGCTATGAGTGCCTCAGAGCTGGTAGCAAGTAGTAATGTGTTTAGCATAGATGTCTGTCAAGTGTACACACAGACAATTCAGAACACATGCATCACCTGCAAGGACCCAGGGCAATGCACTTTGATGAGCAAATCTATTTCCATTGAGAAGATCACTGAGTCCTAAATCGCTGTGCTGTGCAGCTGCCTCATTTTGGAAGTAAGGGAAGAACTTTGCAAATCGATTCAAACCTAATGTGTACTTAGCTGTCCATGGGCTCCTGTCTCTTCCCCAGAAGCAGTGCATTTTGGAATTCATCTGAGCACTTTCAGCTGTGCACTCCACCTGGCAGACACCAGGCAGTCAGAAAGCTCAAACTCTTGACAAGAGATAAAAGTGGTTCTGATTCGAATTCCTCCTAGCAGTGATGTTTCTCAACATCATCAATCAATCCAGGCTCAGGGAGAGGGCAGTCAGAGCTTTGGGCAGAGATCTCCAGTGGTCTTCAGCTGAGAAATGTGTCTGGTGCCCAAAACATTTTCTGTGTGTTCTTTTTTTTTAATTTTTAATTTTTATTTTTTGTTAATATGAAAGCAATGCATTGTATCACTTAGAAAATAAAAAGGTAAAGAAGCTTACTGTGAAAGGCAGTGGGCATAGCGCCTCCATCTTGAACCTGGGAGGTGATTTCTTTCCAGTGTTTGCTTGCACCCTCCTTTGTTCTCCCTTTTCCTTGCCCTGCCTGGCAGGATTCCACATTGACCCAGTCTTCCAGTCTTCCAGTCTTCCAGTTGAGATGATGTCTACTGACTCTACTACAAGAAATAAAGGTTTAGCTCTCACCCACCCTTTTCCTCTTCTCCACATGTTATTTTTAGTTCCTGCACTGACTACATTGTTTCAAAAATCTTATGACCCTTTTCAAACCTGCATAAAAGTTAGAATTTTACCAGGAACACCCTTTCCATAGCACTTACTTTCTGCAATTAACATTACGTTGCACTTGCTTTATCTCGCATCTGCCCATTCACCTGTGTCTCCAGCCAGCCACCAATCCATCTTATTTTTGGCTAGGTTTCAAAGTGAGCTGTAGACATCGCTATACTTCATCTCCAGGTTCAGTATTTACTTAGAGTTTGTGGAGTTTTTTCTTTCTTTTTCACTTTTTCCATGTAAACTAAATTTATAGAAAATTAAATGAACAAATCCTAAATCTTCACAAGATTTGGCAAATTTGTGTTGCTCTGAGTTGTAGATGCTACCTTCATGCTTTCCTCACTTTCCTATCCTACCCCTTTAGCAAAGATCTGTTCAGAGATTTCTGCGGCAGATTAGTTTTCCTGCTCTATAACCCATACCAAAATACTGCTTTAGAAAAAGGTTTTTCTTTTTTCCTGCCACATAGCACTTTTTATATTTTTAGGTCATTTATGACATAGCATCTCTCAGTACCCTTTCCTGAACTCTTCTAATTGGTAGACTCCAGGTCTGTCTTCAGGTTTGGTTATCACCATTAGAGCTTCTATAAACATGACTATACAAATATGGCTCTAGGTAGATCTCTCTGTTTCTCCAGGGTAAATACACAGAAGTGGAATTGCTTTGTACTTTTAGGTTTAGGCAAGAAACACCAGAACTGGGAAGGAGAGATGGCTTAAGGGGTAAGCACATTGTTATGCAAGTACTAGGATCTGAGTTCAAATTCCCAGAATCCACATGAAAGCTGAGCATGATTGTGCATACCTGTAACCTCAATACTGTGAGACAGGGACAACGAGATTCTAGCAGCTCAGTGGCCAGCCATGCTTAGCCAAATCAGCAAGCTGCAGGTTCAGCGAGAGACTCTTTCTCAAAAGAACAGATAGTGGGTTGCATTGATGGCCTTCTCTGTATCTGCTTGTGTGTAAATATACCCACGCATGCTCTCATACACATACATCACACATACTCTTGCATGCACCCCTGAGCATCTTGAAAACATGCAGAAGCATAAATACATACTAGAATCATTTTTCACTTTGTTTCTACTAACAATGAGAATCTTAGCTCCATATTTCATATTTTTCCCAATATTTGACCATTCCCAAAGATATGTAGGTGTGTGGCATTATAGTGTCTTTGATGGTTCAGCAGGGTTCAGGTACTCGATATGTAAGCCTGGTCACTTAGTTAACTGATAACTCGACACCAATCTAGAATCACCTGTGAAGAGAGTCTTAAGGAATTGTCAAAGTCAGGTTGGCCTATGGGCATGTCCTTGAGTGATTGTCTTAAGTTAATTGATTTGGGAAGATGGAGCCAACTATTCCCTGGTGGTCTTGAACTACATGACAGTGAGAAACTGAGCTGAACACAAGCAAGTGAGTATGCATACATCTCTGTCTGCTCTTGGTTGTCGCTGTGCTGTGATTGTCTGCTTTAAAATCTTGCCTTGGCTCCCCCATAAAAATGAACTATAATCGTAATTGGGAGTTACAGTAAAACCTTTCTTAAGTTGCTTTTTGTCAGGGCATTTTAATCACAGCAATAGTAATGTAACTATGACATCACAGTAAAGGTGAGTGGGAGAATGAACTCACTCCACACAGTAGTCTTCTGACCTGTGTATGTGTGCTCTGGCATATGCACACCTCCTTCACAAACTGTGAATACATATACACACAATAGTAACAATAAACAGTTATTAAAAATCAGTGAGAAATTCTAGTAATAGCATCCCCATCCACTTACTTGTTTTACTGGGTCTGTTGTTACATTTACCTGTGTCTGGCTATCTCCCTTCTCTGTGCCCCCACTTCAGTGTGGGGTGTGGGGTGTGAGGTGGCATACTCGCTGATTTCTTCCTGCTGTCTCTCTTGGTATCTGCTGTTGTCAGCACCTCCAGTTTTCCTTTTGCCTGTTTTACTTTGCTGGAAGTCACAGGAAAGTACTTTCATGTGGTTGACCTTCCTTCCTTCTTTCCTTCGTTCTTTCCTTCCTTCCTTCCTTCCTTCCTTCCTTCCTTCCTCCCTTCTGACTTCCTTCCTTTCTTCTCTTTTTTTCCCTTTTCTTGTTACCTTGGCTATTGGAGGGGGGCATTTTTTATAATTCTCCCTTTTCCCCTAGTGCTGAGGACTGAACCAAGGGCCCCAGTGCTCTACCCCTGAGCTGAAGTTTCAGATCATTCCTTCCCTCTTCTTACACATTATACTTGGACTTGAGTGCTTGCTCTAGCTCACAGAAAGCTGTCTTCTAGGTGTGGTGTGGCCATGGCCCACCTGAACTCTGAGCAACTGTAATTACGACAGTTGCCCCACTAACATTCTGTCATAAAAAGAGGGGCTCAAAGGGGCCCTGCCCATTCCCATTCCTAAGGATTATATAAGTGGTTGACAGCTGTTGAAGAGAGAGACTTTCTTCAGTAGTTTTGCCCCAAAGTTGTCCATGATCTAGTAAGTAAGCCCAAATAAACTGTTTCACTGAGCTAGGCTGGGGTGGGCTGTTTATTTGGTCTGTCTCTGTGTCCCCTATCTGGGATGAAGTGATACTTGTTAATATCTCCCTCAAAAAGGTTAGGACAACATGGATTTTTACCCTGCACTCTAGATGAGTTTACTCATGTTGCCACTTGTGTGTCTGTATGTGTGTGTGTGTGTGTGTGTGTGTGTGTGTGTGTGTGTGTGTGTAGGGGGACACATGCACATGTGTGCACATGCGAGTGCATTATATAAGTACCTGTGTGTGTGTGGGTGCATGTACCTGTGTATGCTATGGCCAAAGAAGGACATCAGGTGTCCAGCTCTCTTATTCTTCACTGTATTCTTTTAGACAGGGTCTGCACTGATCTGGCGCTATGATCCTCCTGTCTTGCACTACCCACTCCTTCAGTTCCAGAGTTACTGGTATGCATGTGACCATGCCAATCTTTTTATATGAATGATGGGTGAGAATTTGAACGCTGTTTCTCATGCATTCACAGAAAGTGCTCTAATCACTGTGGTGGTTTGAATAAAAATGACCCCCATAGGCCCATAAGGAGTGGCACTATTAGAAGATGTGATCTTATTCAAGTAGATGGCTTTGTTGGAGAAGGTGTGTCACTAGGGGGTGGGCTTTGAGGTCTCAGAAGCTCAACCTATTTCTGCTTCCTGCTGATCAATATGTAGAACTCTCAGCTCCTTCTCCTGCACCATGTCTTGAAAGTTTTTAATGCAAAGCACTTTGTTTTCATATATCATAAATTTTAGCACATATTATTTCAGTACAGTTTATCTTTGAGCATTGTAAGATCCAAGATTACTCCATGGTTAATCATGACTATCAGCCTGACTGGCTTGAGAGATGCCAGGGATTGGAGAAGCTCACTCTTGGTGTGTCTGTGACATAGCTGCTGTGTGGAACAGCAACTGATGGGGAGGAACCTCTAATGTGATGTCTGTCTTAGGCCCAGGGCATGGAGCAAGAGGACCATGAACTAAAACTTTCAAAGTCATGAGAAAAGATACACCTTTTCTGAAATCTTTCAAAAATTCTTTCTTGCACAGTTTGTCACAGCAATAGAAATCTGACCATTACTAATGAGAAATATCCCTTTCTTCTTACTGTATTTCAGACAAATTTGTGTCCCTCTAGAAACTTCTAGGGTGCCCTCATTGTATTTCATGAGACTGTCATTAGGCAGTGACTATTGTGGGTCCTTTTTGTGAAATATTTTTTATTGTTTTTTTTGACAATTTTATGCATGCATATAATGTATTCTGAATTCTCTTACCCCTACCCTCTCCTATCTCCCTCCCACCTCTGGCAAATTCCCTCTTTTCCACAATTTGTTTTGCCACATTTATATCTTTTTGTTTTGCTTTATTGTGGGGGTTCTTACCCCCACCCTTCCCAGGGTATTCTTAAGGGCAGAGGGATGAGAAATTTGTAGAATGAATGATATGCCTAGCCAACCAGAGGGAGGACAGAAACACAGGATAGCTTTGGGAAGACCTGGGCCAATACCCAATGGCCTAGAACTTTATTCAAATGGGCTTTTTATAATAACGCCAAGGGGTGAGGCAAAAGATCTCTCCCTTGCTAGATACAGCCAAGTGTAGACCCTTCCAAACACCTGGTAAACTCAAGTGTGGTCCAGTCATCCCCTCATGCAGCCCTGCTGGGTAAAGCAAGCTCAGATCTCACTAGGAAACCTCTGTGGGCTCCCATGGTTTCATGATCTATTGAGTTCAACCACAGTAATCCATGTGAACCTGGGTTTGAACATGTCCATTGCAGGCTGGTGCATTTACTTGTGGCTATACAACTGAATTCCCTAGAATCCACCAATAATTGATAATTACACAGCAAGAGGTAAGGCCCCATAAACCCCTTGCTGATTCATAGTTGACTAATTAAGAGATATACACTTTTTTCTAACTCAAGTAGTTAGCTCAACAAGAGCCCATGTTTCATAGACCTCCCCCTTCTTCTATGTACCTTTTAGTCAATCATGTTATATTGTAAAGTCAAGCTCCCAGCAATGACTTGAAACTCAGCCACTACCTACATCAGAGGTAAATAAAAGACAAAAGACCACCTTGCCGGAGCATGCTTCCTAGCCAGGTTTGGGTTCTTTTGCATCTTTTTTTGCAAAAAGAATTTGCTTTAATTTGTTCATGTTTCTTTGTGGTACACAAAGATTATCTATCCTTTTCCCACAAATGACAAGCCCAATCTTGTTGAGGCCAAGAACAGATATCCATAGTTGCTGTGAATTTATGTTTGCAATGACAATGTCATGTCAACAAAGTGGAATTTCTCAGCCCTTTGCCCTGTCTCCAAGCTCTTACATTCTCTCTACTTCCTCTTCTTTAATGTTCCCCGAGCCTTATATCTGGTGGTATGAAAGTTTTGTTTAATCCTGCACATTCAATTGTCACTTATTTCTGGCACCTAGAATAGCCTTGAGTCTGCATTCACTACTATTCACTGTAAAGAAAAGCTTTTCTGACTGAGACTGAGAGAGTAACATTTATCTATGAGTATATACTAAATATGTAGAAGGCAGTTTGGGGCCATGTCAATTCAGCTACATAACTGTAGTAAGTTCTTGTTGGATCATTTGAATCTGAAACACAAGTCTTTGGCTCTTACAAATTATTTCTGTTCCTCTCTCTACTCTAACTTCCTCAGCACTCCCAGGTGTGTGTGTGTGTGTGTGTGTGTGTGTGTGTGTGTGTGTGTGTGTGTGTGTGTATGTGTGTGTGTGTATGTGTGTGTGTCTGTGTCTGTGTCTGTGTCTGTGTCTGTGTGTGCACAGTAGGAACCAAACCCAGGGACTTGTGTTAGAAATAATACGGTAATTCATTTCCAAAGGTATCTAGAGCCAGTGTAGGTCCAGGTGAAAATGATCAGAAGTACCAGACCTCTACTGTTCCCTCCACACCCAAACTCTACTGAGTTATGTTGTCTCAAGCTATAAGTTTAGAATAGAAAATGACTAACAGGCAAGCTTGTCTGGAAGATCATGTATCTGGTAAGCTTCAACACAGTTTTGTTGAAGAAAGGACAGTGGAGGGGATGATAAGACCTAAATAATGTGTATAACAAAGGGAGAAGGGGTCCTGTATGCCTTGGGGTTAAGATCACTCTCTACATTCAATCTTCATGCCTGCCTATCCAAGGTGACTGGACTTTGTAAAAGCTTTGATTGACTACTTGGAGTCTCCAGTGCTTTTGTTATGAAGTGAAGCCCATTGATTTTCACACCAGGAAAGTGCCCTACCATTGACCTAGCATCCCCAACCTCCTTTTGCCTTTTATTCTGGAAGACTGTGCCAACTTGACCTGCCCTGTTCCCACTCCTCATCATGTGTTTCATTTACTATGAGAAGTCTTTTCATTTCCCAGTTATGAATCTCTCCAGGAATCATGTCCTCTCTGCTTTTAAAACTTGATTATCCTACCTGCCTACACGCCTGAATGACTGCTCTGGTGATGTGTGTTCTCTTTGTGTGTTTTAGTCTTTGCCTTCATCTTGTTAATTCTTTTCATGTGTTTGCTGATCCTGGTGCCCTCATACATTTTCTGACCAGAGTTCTAGGGAAGATGGTACATGCCAACTTTAGGCAGCTGTCCATGTCTTCCTCCACCTCTTTCTAAGTATCATTACCATACAAAATGACTTCAGAACCCCATATCCCATGACTTCTGGTCCCGACATCCCATGTAGCTTTGCTTCTAAGATCGTAGGGAGAAAAGCCCACCTTGAGCTCTGGCAGGCAGAATGTTGTCTAACTAGTGTCCTCCTTTTGTGATGGTCAGGGTTTGGGGACAGAAGCAGGAGGCACAGCTCCCCACAGTCACCTCCGCAGCCTGAGGGATTCCCTAGATTTCCAAGGATCTCTACCCAAGCCAAATCAGGAACTGTAGCTTCAATGAAGAAACAGATTTTAGAACTAGCTAACATGAGGCAGAATTAGGGTTTTAAAAAGATACTTTAACAGAAGCTTAAGCAAGGTAGTTAAGAGAAAGAGGGGCTCTCAGAAGGAAAACAAGAAACATCTGAGAACAGATATTTTTATCAAAGGATGCTAGGGCTAGGTCATCCTTACATCTTTGCTATTATCCTATATCCAACTGTAGTGGGGTCCAAAGTTGTTATCTTCAAAGGGTGGGTCAGGTGTTTAAAGGAGTTCAGCTGGTGGTTCCTGAGTGGCACCTGTAGGGACAATAGCTGATAAGGCAAATGTCTAAACCACAAGGATACAGGAAGCTTTAATGTAAATACAGTGGAGGGAGAAGGGATGAGGCTTACCCACAGTCATATACCTTTGGGCCTGAAGCCTGGTTACATTAGCAGAAAATATCTCTATATGAAAGGATTATTAACTCAGTCTGCAGTCTTTATGGCAAATGTTAATTATGCTGAAGTTACTGCTTCTTAACCAGGAAGAGACTTTAATCCGACTCCTGTGTGAGAGTCTGCTCTCTCTTCCTGCACCCCAAAGTCCCTCTCTTTCTATCCTGCCTCAGGATGTATGTACAGTATGGTGGCTGCAAGGTCTGTTTCCGGCCACTCTTGGGGACTTGGACCTTAGATCCTGTTTAAACATTTCCCTCCCTTTCACAGCTGCCTTCCTCTTCCTCTCCCCTTTTCCCTCCCCCTCCCTCTCCTGGAACTTTTTATGTAGACCAAGCTGACCCCTAAGAATTTAGACTTGTGAAGGACTGGGTGACTTCATCTCTGTGTTCAACAGCAGCTCATAAAGTAGTTTGCCTATAAAACGTTTGTCTCTTAAAATTTGGTGATAATTTTATCTGTAATCTGCCTCTTCTCCCCTATCTTCCTCCCCTCCCCTCCTCCTCCCTACTTCCTTCTTCCTTCCCCTCCACCCTTCTCCCTTTCCATACTTCCTTCTTTTACCCCTTCTTCCCCTTCCTCCCTCCCTTCAGCCCTCCCCATTACACTTCTTTCCTTGCCCTCCCTTCCATTCTCCTTCCCCTTTGACTACTCTCCTTTTCTTACCTTCCTTTTCCTCTTGCCTTGCTGTTCATTCTCTTTTGAACAGATAGAATTTGCTTTAGTAGTGATCTCAGGGGCCCAAAGTGAATACTCAGTCTTATTTTCCTATATGGAACTTGGAGTCACTGAAGTATGGCTAGGGTAGTTTATTAAAATAAAATAAAAAAAATCAACTTGGAGTCTGGAATATTATCACTATTGGAATTCCTGACACCAATGATACAGATCCAATTTTCACATTTTATATAAACAAAATGTATATCGGAAGATCTTTTCAAATTACCTTCTTAGCTGGAGTGTAGCTCAGGGGTAGAGTGCTTGTCTAGCACATGTCAAGTTTGGGACTTTGTCCACAGCACTTCAAAAAATAAATGATTGATTCTCCCCTGGGGCTGGCATGGTTATTAGCAAGCCTTTCTCTTCTGCAGTGAGAAACAGCTGTTTATGGAGCTGCTTCTGCTCTGCTCTGGCTACCAGGAAGTGCTGTGTTAAAATTAGCCCATAATTATAGAAATGAACCCAACTGCTCAACTCTGATTCTACTTCTAAATACATTTCCCCTTTCATCTCACAAATGAAGAGCATTTGTGTACATATGTCATGTAGATACACACACGTTTTTAGTCAATCTCATCTTTAAAAAAAAAATAAGTTGAATGAAAGTTAGAGATGAACAACATGGCCTTGCATGCTTGATCTCCCTCTGTGCTAAACAAAGCAATGCTTAGGGTGTGGACCCAAGTCTAAAAAAAAAAATAAGTTGAATGAAAGTTAGAGATGAACAACATGGCCTTGCATGCTTGATCTCCCTCTGTGCTAAACAAAGCAATGCTTAGGGTGTGGACCCAAGTCCACTCCCCACCCACAGCCACAATCCAGGCCAAAGGTTATCTGATTGTTTCCCTGGAGACCATTTCCTAGTCATCAATCAGCTTTCTGGTGGGATAGTGTGATGACGCTGCTAAGCCTGATAACCTGAGTCCAATCTCTGGGAACCATATGGTAAAAGGAGAACACTAACCCTGGAAATTGTCCTCACAGAATTCCACACGTGTGCTCCTACATACATATACAAATATATAAATAAATGAAATTTCAAAAGTAAAATGTCAATCTATTTGTACACTCTTACCTTTTTGGTGTGAAACAGTCTCTTCTCCATGGTTCTCAGCTGTGGTCCCTGAGCAGCAAGGCCAGTGGGCATTCTCTGTAACAGGCAATGTTCAACACTAGAAGGATGTACCAGAATGTCCTTCTCCAACAGCCAAAACCCCGCTTTCTTCCTCATGGGACTTGCCCTTTCCAGTCAATGCTTGCCATCCTCAAAGTCCTGTCTTCTTATTTTGATTTTCTAACTGTTCAGTTTTCAAACACAGTTTTGAAGGCACCTAAGTTTCACAAGCTAACTGTAACTTACCATCTCACCTCTCTATAGTCTCTGAGCAATGACATTTGTTTATTGTTCTCACAAGTCAAAGTGACTTCGTTTGCTTGTTGTTGGCCTCTTAAATATCTTTTATATTTGTTTCTCAAGTCCTCACCAGTGTCCAGGCCACCTGTCCTGTCTTCCTTGTGTCAATATGTTTTAAAATGATTATTTGTTATTATTTTCATTGTGCATGTGTGACAGATGTGTGTTGTTACCCATAGTGGCCACAAGAGGGTGTTGGATTTCTTGGATCTGGAGTTACAGGCAGTTGTGAGTTGTCTGATGGGGGTACTGGGAATTGAAATCTTTGCAAGAACAGTGAGTGCAATTCATAGTGAGCCATCTCTCCAGTCCCTTCATACCACTCATGATAGAGCATATTAGAATGTGTGACTGGTATGAATTCACAACATGCCCTCACAGTTGGGCATGCCCGGCAGACCTAGACACTTCTGCCTAGTTATTTCTGATCCAAAATAGCCATTTCTGGGTCAAAACATCTCACGTGACTAGGACCCCATGGCTTTTCGTGGTTGTGTAAAGCGTGCTGTGCAGCCATGTGATCTATGTGCATGCATGGAGTAGCCACATGAGTTCCTGTATGCACATGTGGCCCACCCTTTATAAGCCAGTGCCATTTTGCACCAGCCTCACTTTCCCTCTTGACCACGTGGGTTTCCCACAGGCCTGTTCATGTCTGTCTCTTTCTCTCCTATCTTAATAAAACTCTTCTGTGGATTTGTGATGTTTTGGGACATTTCCTCGCAGGGTAAGAGTGCTGCAAATAACTAACATTCTGGTGCAGGGACTGAATGGGCACTTCTGGGCGTCCTGTGTCTGGAAACCTGGGAACTGGGGACTCTGCTCCATATGCAACAGACCACTGTCCATTCGCCTGGCTACACAAACTCTCATCCAACACTGCTCCTCTGATTGGTGAATTCCCCACTTTTCAGCTAGCATAAACAGTTTCCTGAATCCATGAGGACGACCATTGAGTGTCTGGTGCTTCACTGGTTATTCTTGGAACCAGGGGAACCCCTGGCCATGGTCTTCACTGGCTATGGTTAGCCCCTTATTGCAGGCCTAAATTTCTAGCCATCTCCACATCTGCAGCTTGAGAAATTTCTTGCAATTGGACCACCACCATCGGGTGCATCTGGGCTGTGTGGGGACCACACGTTTTTTTTCACGCTTCAGGAATGGTTAAACATTGTTAAGGATTCCCAAGGAATCCTTGCTTCACACAGCAGGGCCCCTGCTTCTCAGCTGAGGAGCCGTTTAGCAGCCTCTGCCCGGATCCGTCCTTGGCCTTGGGGACACCTGGGGCCTTGGCTCCAGATCATGTTGATTTTTTATTTTTTTATTTTTCTGCCTCTCTGCTGCAGACATGGGAAATGAGGCTTCCAACCTGATCAGTCCTTCCTCTCCCTTAGGCTGTCTTCTTGAGGCTTTAAAACCTCTTACCTTAATGCCTTACTTAAAGATTCCTAAGGTTATCTGTCTCTGTACTAAGAAATGGCCCAGGTGTGCTTTAGAAAATAATAAAAAATGGCTGCTGAGCAGCTCCTTGGATCCTGATATTTTACGGGAGTTATCTAATTTCTGCCAGCGAACAGGCAAATGGAAAGAGTTGCCCTATGTTATTGGTTTCCTTTTTCTCAGTGCTAAACCTTCTCTTCTGGATTCCTTCTTTCCTGCTCATGTGTTCCTAGCTATGCCTAAACTGGAAGATTCTCTGACTCCAGAATCTCTGACTCTAGATCCTGCTAATGAACCTCCACCTATCCGCCCTCACCCCCAACCCCTACTCCTAGGGCATCTGTTCCTTTAGCTCCTCTTCTGGATTCTTCTTCCTTGGCAGCAGCTGTTTCCAGAGGTCCTGCTCTGGCTCCAACTTTCACTCCTCCTACTACACACTCTCAAACTGCTAAAGTACCTGATTCCAGCCATTCAAACCTGTCCACTGTTCTCCCTTTGCGAGAGGTGGCTGGTGTGGATGGACTGATTAAGGTTCATGTTCCATTCTCTCTCGCAGAACTCTCTCAGATAGAAACTAAGCTGAGTTTTTATACTTCTAATTCTGCTTCCTTTATTAAACAGTTTCAATATATAACTCAATCCTATAGTCTCACCTTCCATGATATATTCATGATACTTTCTAATAATTTACTTCCTGAGGAGTGCAGGTGAGTATGGGAACAGGCTAGAACTCATGCAGATGAAGTTCATCAGACTAACTCCTCACATCCTCCAGGAGCTGAGGAGGTTCCTGACTAGGAGCCACACTGGGACTATAATACTCACCATGGATCTCTAGCCAGAGATAGGTTTATTACCTGTCTCCTGACAGGCCTCTGTAAGGCTGCCCTAAAACCAGTAAACTATGAAAAACTAAAAATTATAATTCAGGATAAGGATGAAAATCCATCTCACTTCTTAGAGCAGCTCACCAAGGCTCCACTTCAGTTCACTAGCTTAGACCTGGAGAGCCCAGGCAGCTCCTAATGACCCACTTTGTCTCACAGAGCTTTCCTGACATTAGGGATAAACTTAAACATTTAGAGAATGGTGCTCTGACCCCACAGGCAGATATGCTGGCAATAGCATTTAAGGTGTACCATGGGAGAGATGAAAAAGCCACCCCCCCCAAAAAAAAACAGTACCAGATGCTGGCAAACACTGCCCGGTTCCTGTTTCAAGTGCGGGAATGAAGGCCATTGGGCCCGGGCTTGCACCACCACCCCACAAAGGGCACCAACAAGGCCTTGTCCAAAGTGTTATCAAAAGGGTCACTGGTCAGCTGACTGTCCTAATGTCCCAAGCGACATAGGAATGCCAGATGAAGACCACCCTCCAGCTGACTTTGTAGGCTTGGCTTCCAGCGACGACTGACGCTGCCCGGTTTCCGCCCCAGCCACTCCCATCTCACACAGGGAACCTAGGGTAATCATTAAAGTAAATGCATGCCCCATCTCATTCCTTAGGACACCAGAGCTACCTACTCTCTCCTGAGAGAGTTTTGGAGGCCTACTTCTTCTTGTCTCTCTATTATCGGGGTTGGGGGACAGCCTTATCTATCTCACCTGACACCACCATTTAACCGTATTTTCAGAGGCATCCCTCTCACACACACATATTCTTAGTGGTGCCGAGCTGCCCTGTACCTTTAATGGGAAGGGATCTTTTAGTTAAGGTAGGAGCGTCCATTTATTTTGCTCCACACATTCGCCTTGTCCCAGACGCGCCAGCAGCTCTTCTTCTTCTCCTAGCCACTCACTCTACTGACTCTAACAATACTTTTCCCTTGCCAGCCTCTCAGGTAGGCCCAAATGTCTGGGATACCCAGAACCCTTATATTGCTAGATACCATCAGCCTATTATTATCCAGCTACAAAACCCTACCAGATATATCACCCAAGCTCAGTACCCTTTCTCACTCCAGAGTCTAAGGGGACTTAAGCCTATCATTTCTGACCTTCTCAGGGAAAAAATTCTCCGTCCAACCTCTTCACCTTTTAACACCCCCATACTTGCAGTTAAAAAGTCTAATGGAACCTACCACCTGGTTCAAGACCTCTAGCTCATTAACTCTGCAATGGTCCCCCTCCACCCTGTAGTGCCTAACCATTATACTCTCCTGTCCACTATCCCTTCAGGAACCTCTTACTTCTCTGTTCTAGATCTCAAAGATGCTTTCTTTTCTATCCCTCTCAGTGCTCAGTCTCAGAATATCTTTGCTTTCACCTGGACTGACCCTGACACTCATCTGTCCACAAAGCTGACCTGGACTGTTCTACCACAGGGATTCAGAGACAGTCCATACCTATTTGGTCAGGCTCTGGCCTCTGACCTGCTTTCTCTGTCTCTCCCTGGCTCTAAACTTATACAGTATGTAGATGATATTTTACTCTGTAGCCTGTCCTTACAGGTTAGCCAAACTAACACCTCTGCTCTCCTAAATTTCTTATCCAGCCAAGGTTACAGGGTATCTCCTTCTAAAGTTCAGCTGTCAACTCCCCAGATCACCTATTTGGGTCTAACTATTACTCCAACCCATAAGACTATTACTGTAGACAGGAAGTGTCTAACCCAGTCTCTTACAGTCCCTTCTACTAAACAGGAGATTCTGTCTTTCTTAGGAATAGCTAGCTTTCTACAGCTGTGGGTTCCATCTTTTTCTCTCCTTGCTCACCCCTTATACGAGGCAGCTCAGGGCTCACCACATGAGCCCCTCCTCCATCCTGTCACTAAAACTTTTCAGAGGCTCCAACAGGCTCTCTTCAGGCCCCAGTGCTTCATCTTCCAGACTTAACCAATCCCTTCTCCCTCTATGTAACAGAGAAAGAGGGATTTGCCCTGGGAACTCTAGGGCATCAGCTGGGACACTCCTTTGCACCTGTAGCCTATCTGTCAAAGAAGTTAGACCTTACCAGTCAGGGCTAGGTACCGTACATCCATGCCCTAGCAGCTGCAGAGCTCCTTATTTGGGAATCAAAGAAGCTAAGCTTTGGGTCACCTATTACTCTCTTGTCTCACTATAATCTGTCCCATCTCTTGACTTATAAAGGCTTATAAACTTTACCTCCTTCCCGGGTTCTTTCTCTCCAGGTGGCATTACTAGAGGATGCCACACTTACTTTCCAGACTTGTCCACCTCTTAATATTTCAAATCTCCTCCCTCAACCTACTGCTGACTATTCTCCTTCTCATTCCTGCACTGAAAACTTAGAAGAACTGTTACCTCACCCTTCACACATACAGGAGGGCACATTGCCTCAGGCTACTTATTCCTGGTACACAGATGGCAGCTCCTTTTTATAGGGAGGGACCCATAAAGTGGGTTATGCCATAGTGTCAGATACTGAGATAATAGAGGCACAGGTATTACCCACACATACCACTTACCAACAGGCAGAGCTGATAGCTCTCACCTGTGCCTTCCAATTGGCACAGGGACAATCTCTAGATGGTTACACAGACTCCAAATATGCCTTTCATAGCCTCCTGTCCCACGCTACTATTTGGAGGGAGCATGGCCTTCTCACAGCAAAGGGGGATCCATATCTAACTCAGGCCAAATAATGGCCATGCTGGAGGCTTCCCACCTCCCCAAGGATATAGGAATTGTCCACTGCCAGTTTCATCAAACTAATAGCTTTATCATCTCTAGGGGAAACAACTGGGCTGAGCATGTAGTCAGGACAGCAGCCCTCCAGGGGCAAGTCTCACCTCACTCACCACAGGGAACCCATACAGTACAGCTTATACCTTCTCAGGAAACTCCTGACACTAGGCAAATTCTCTCCTATCTATACCAGCTCTTTCCTCCTAATAATCTTGCTCTGTCTCAATTCATAAAAGTTCACCTGCAGCTCACCTCTGAGGACTTACAGTTCTTGAAAATTATTACTACCTCTTGTGAGAGCTGTCAAAAAACAGAATCCAATACCAAGTACAGGAGTCAGCCTTTTCCCACCCACCAGGCTAGAGGTTCCCTTCCAGGGACTGACTGGAAGCTCGATTTTACCCATATGCCCACTGTCAGGAAAGTTAAATATCTCCTCGTGATGGTAGACTCATTTTCAAATTGGGTGGAGGCATATCTGGTTTCTGATAAGTGGGCTCAGACAGTTGCAGACCTCCTTCTCTGAGAAATTATTCCTCATTTTGGGGTTCCTGCTTCTCTTCAGTCTGACAATGGCCTGGAGTTTACCTCTCAGATTTCTCAGACACTAGCTAAGGCTCTTAACATCCCTTGGTGTTTTTATATCCCATACCATTCTCAATCCTCAGGAAAGGTGGAAAGTACAAACCAGTCTTTAAAATCCATCCTTACTAAGATGTCACAGGAACTTCACATCAACTGGGTAAGATTATTGCCTCTAGCTCTTCTCAGGCTCAGGGCTCTCCCTAAAAAGCCTCTTTCAATTTCTCCATTTGAACTAATATATAGAAGGCCAGTTGTCTTTTATCCAACTCTCCAACTATTCCAGGTAGCATGTTAAATCCTCTCTTATGTCACCTAAGGTCTATCCTATGGAGCTACACAGACTGGTCATTACCCCAGCCATGTGACAATTATTGTCCACCTCCAATCCACATCAGAGACCAGGTTCTTCTCTTTCCTGCAGGCAGGCACCCTTCACCCCTTCCCCCTATGTGGCAGGGACCCTTCAAGGTGATTCTTGTGATTCCTACAGCTGCTAAAATCGAGGGCTTTCCTCACTGGGTCCACCTGTCTCATCTAAAAACTTTTATCTCATCTCCATCCCTAAAAAAAAATCTCTCCTCATATACAGTAAAACAAACAGGGCCTTGCACTCTCAAGCTCCAGAGGACACCAGGATCCACTGCCTTGTCACCAATTCCAGAGGAATAAGCTATCACCCCTTCCTTTCCCAACTAGGGCCTCACAGAGCCGGAGGGAAAAGGCCCATCAAAATATCCAGGCAGTAAGGATATAACAGTCTATCACTGTTCAATACTCAGCAACTGATCACCTGTGTTTCCTAAATGCTAAACTAATAAAACAAGCAGTTACCTTAAATAAACTACCTCAAATAAGGCTTGTATCAGGTAAAAGTTAAGCAGAGTACTAAAACACCATAATAATCATTAATTTTGTCACAGCCACCTTTTTAACATGTCTCCATCCAGACAGGCCAGATCTACCTCAGATAAATGTCAACTCCAAAAATAAAATAATTATTATTTTCTCTAAGCTTTTCATGTCACCAGTATCTTGTCAGACAGAAGGTTCCCAGCCACACCATAAAGGATGGACAGCTGCAGGACAAGGGATGACAGAACTTCATCCCAGGACCAGCCACACCATGAAGGATGGACAGCTGCAGGACAAGGGATGGCAGAACTTCATCCCAGGACTTCAGGAGCGAGCCTCCCCATTTCCCCCAAGAGCCAACTGACACCCACCTGAAGCAGTCTTTGAGAGAAATGGTGCCCCATACCCACTCATCCACATTTTTTTCTTTTTTTAGAGAAAAACAAGTCAGGGATGATATGAATTCACAACATGCCCCTAAGGTTGGGCATGCACGGTGTACTTAGACACTTCCACCTAGTTATTTCCTGGCCAAAATAGCCATTTCTGGGTCAAAACATCTTGCCTGACTAGGACCTCTTTGTGGCTTTGCATGGTTGTGTAAAGCGTGAGCACAGCCATGTGATCGATGCACATGCGTGGAGTAGCCACATGAGTTCCTGTACACACACGTGGCCCACCCTTTATAAGCCAGTGCCTCATTTTCCCTCTTGACCACGTGTGCGTGTGTTTCCCACAGGCCTGTGCACGTCTGTCTCTTTCTCTCCTATCTTAATAAAACTCATCTGTAGATTTGTCGTGTTTTGGTACATTTCCTCGCAGGGTAAGAGCACCACAAATAACTAACAGTAACCATTGAACCAAAAAGAGGAAAAATCAGAATCCATTTAGGATCTTTTTCCACATAGTGGGCATTTTTCTGGGCCCTGCTCCACTTACCAACCCAACAGATGTTAGTGGGCTGGATGGGGCTGCACTCAGCACCTTTGACCTAAGTTACTGACAGTCTGCCTCTTTGCTCTGTATTCTAAATGCAGAAGCACAGCTGGCATTGAGGAGCAATGATGTCCAGAGAACACCAGAGCTAAGAACTGCAAGAGTCCACATACCTGGTCAGGGAATAGTTCTGTGAAACACTGAAAGAAATCTGAAGACGATTAGCATGCCTTTAAAAGTATCCAGTTATTTTCTTTATGGGAGTACTTATGAGTTAAGGGAGGTGCAATTAAGACTGCTCAGAAAACTACACATACTGTTACTTAAAATAGAGACCCATCCTTAAAACCAGGGAAGGTGATCTGCATCACAGAGGACTTTGGTGGTATTGTGTTCACCACAATATTGTGTACCCTAATAAATTTATCTGGGGTCAGAGAACAGACAGCCACTAGAACAAAGCCAAAAATGGTGGCTAGAAAATGGGTCAGGGCAAGCCATAGAAGAAGTTGGGCGGTGGTGGTGCCCGCCTTTAATCTCAGCACTTGGGAGGCAGAGCCAGGTGGATCTCTGTGAGTTCAAGACCACATTGGAAACAGCCAGGCATAGTGACACCACCTTTAATCCCAGAAAGTGAGCCTTTAATCCCAGAGAGTGGAGGCAGAAAGGGAAAGATTATGTAAGGTGTGAAGACCAGAAACTAGAAGCATTTGGCTGGTTAAGCATTTGGCTGGTTAAGCATTCAGGCTTTGGAGCAGCACAGTTCAGCTGAGATTCATGTGGATGAGGACACAGAAGCTTCCAGTCTGAGGAAATAAGACCAGCTGAGGAACTGGCAAGGTGCGGTAGCTGTGGCTTGTTCTGCTTCTCTGATCTTCCAACATTCACCACAATAACTGGCCTCAGATTTGATTTTATTAATAAGACTTTTAAGATTCATGCTACATCTGGTGCCCAATGTTCATGGTACGAATTCATGAAAAAGCTGCTTGCCTGTGGCCTTGCGGTCCCCTGCTCAGACCTGAGCTACCCTCAGCTGGTTGTGGTGGTGCACACTGGTTGGATTTGCTGAAGAAGACAGGAGGATCCCAAGTCAAGGCTGGTGGCATAGGAGGCTTGCTAAGGAGAAGCTTTGGCTGGGGCCCAGACACAAACGGTGGCAGTGGGATCATGGAGGCAGTGGCTGCTGCTCGGAGTTGCAGGTTTCTTCTCATCATGTTGGTGACAGTGGTGATGCTGCTACCTGGGATGATGTGTTTACTACTGCTTGTTCAGAGAAGAATTGCCCGGACCATTGTGTTACAAGAAGGCATCGGCAAAGGTCATTTTGCAAAAGTTTGGCAAGACAAATGGTGGGGAGAAATTGTTGTGAAGATATTCTCTTCTAGGGAAGAACACTCATGGTTCCAAGAGACAGACATTTATCAGACTGTGATTGCTCCAAACAGAGGAGGCACACACATACACACACAAAAAAATAAGTAAATAAGTAAATAAGTAAATAAATAAAAATTAAAAAAAAAAAAAAGAAAAGAAAAAGAAAAATCTGTAGGGAACCCGAACCATGACCATGCCTAACAGTGACTTTGAAATCTTCAAAAAGATGACAGGATCCCACAATGATTCCACATGGACTATGATAAAGCCAATAAGCTGTTTAACACCATGGAAAGATCGACTCTGGACTACAAACTACTCAGTACAATTTTGAGATGGCTACCTGAGATGATCCAGCCTGACTGACTACTTGAACAAGGACTTGAAACAAGCCCTGCACTTTCTCATTATGCAAGCGGCTAGACAAATGATATAGGACTTGACAATTAACCCCAAAATAGAGTTTTTGTTTAAAAAAGAAAATACAGATATGAGGTAGATCACTGAATCTACCCTGAGAAAAAAGATAAATAATGAGATAAATGGGTAGATCATTGAATCTACACTAAAAAGAAAAAGGGAAAGATATAAAAATGACAAAAGGTAGATTATTGACACTTTTATGAAAAGAAAAAAGAGAGAATATGAATATGATAAGAAAAAAGATCAGTTTTTGAATCTACTTTTAAAAAGGAACTACTTGTTTTAAATAGGATAAGTAATGACATTTTTTTTTTGTCTGAGTTTATCAAATGTTATTGGACTGGACACTGTTATATATAATGGGTTTTTTCACCTGAATCTGTCAAATGTTAATGGACTAGACATCATTAATGTAATCTGTGTATATTGTATATACTTATAGGATATGATTTTTCTTGTATTAGTTATAACCTTTTAAAAATTTTAGACAAAAAAGGGGAAATGTGGTGGTATTGTGTCCCCCACAATATTGTGCACCCTAATAAATTTATCTCAGGTCAGAGAACAGACAGCCACTAAAACAAAGCCAAAATGTTTTTGTTCATGTGGATGAGGACTCAGAAGCTTCCAGTCTGAAGAAATAAGACCAGCTGAGGAATGGACAAGGTGAGGTAGCTGTGGCTTGTTCTGCTTCTCTTATCTTCCAGCATTCACCCCAATAACTGGCCTCAGATTTGATTTTATTAATAAGACTTTTTAATATTCATGCTACAGAGGACAGAGTGCTCCTGTCTTACTTGTATGTCACCTGGACTGAGGTCTCTCACTTGTCAAGTCTTATTTGTTCTGATACCTCACCTGTTGAGACTTATCTGTTCTGATGCCTCACCTAGTCTGAGGTTTGACCTGTGTGAGTTCTCACCTATGCTGAGATGGTCCCTGAGCTGAGGTTTCATCTTCAAAATGTCAGAATGCTGCCATCTGGATCTGGGCTTCTCATTGTTAGGTGGAGATAATAATGCTTTCTCCATTTCTCCTAGTTGTGTGAGTGACAGACTCCAGAGCTGTAGTTGATTTGAGAACTTTGGGTAGTACTGATATTTTTTCAGTTCTTAGGTTTCAGACTTTGCTACAACATTTCAGATTTTCTTAACTTTCAACTGAGTTTTGCCCCACCAGGATTTTAAATATTGCTATTATGTAATAAGGAAAAAGTACAGTATTTTTTAAACCATGGAAGCCATCTCCTTTTGAGTGTATTTTCTGCTAATCTTGGCTAATGATCAATATGTGCATCTTTCATATTTGTTTATAAATTTGGAATCATTCCATTTACAATTTGTATTTAAGAGTCTTCCAGAGGCTAATGTGTAGAAGGATTGGTCCCTAGTGTATGATATTGCTTAGGGAGGAACTTTGGAAGGTGGGCCTAGGTGGAGGAACTCTGTTTCTGGGGTGAGTCCTTTGTGGGCTCTATCTTGTTCTGACTCCTTCCTATCTTTATATCTGTGTCCCAATTGCCAAGAAATGAACAGCTCTGCAATTCTTCCCTTCAGTTATGCTGCTCTGCCTAACTCAGCACCAAAACAATGTGGTCAGCTGACCATGGACAGTAACCTCTGATGCTATAAGCCAAAAGAAATCTTTCTTCTTAGAAACTGTTACAGTATTTGTCAGATCAAAGAAAGCATGACTAAGACATACAAGTATAATTTCCTCAATGACAAGAGGAAAAGATAATACATGGCCATAGACATCAAAGTGATTATTAATTACATGGCAAAATTCACCTTTGAAAGAATCATGACCTTAATGGTCCTGTATTTCTGTTTCTTTTGCTTTTTTGCTTTTAGTATAATTTAAGAAAAATGCAGAATTTGTTTTATCATTTCCAATAATTTCTCATGAGAAAATTTTGGAGTAAAAGGTTATGTGTGTTTCATTATTTTTAAATTATGTGTCTATATCAGGGTTTGCACATGTGAATGAAGTGCCTAGAGATGCCAGAAGAGGGTGACAGATCCCATGGAGCTTGTTGTTGTTGTTTGTTTTTGGGGGGGCAGCACTGCCTAGCTCCCCAAAAATATCACACATGGAGGCTTATTCTTAATCATGAATGCCCATCCTTACCTTGTCTTGTTTCTTGCCAGCTTTTATTGTCTTAAGTAATTTTGTCTACCTTTTGCCTCTGGGATTTTCCTATTCTCTTACTTCTGTAAATCTTAACTCTTACTCTGTGGCTTGCTGTATAGCTGAGTGGCTAGCTCCTTCTCTGTCCACTTCTTTATTTTTCCTCCCAGATTTCTCCTTCTATATATTCTTTCTGTCTGCTAGTCCTGCCTATCCTTTCTTCTGCCTTGCTATTGATCATTCAGTTCTTTATTAGACCATCAAGTGTTTTAGACAGGCATAGTAACACTGCTTCACAGAGTTAAACAAATGCAACAAAAATAAAAGTAATACACCTTAAAATAATATTCTACAACATTTCCTCCATTTTCTCTAAATAAAAATAAAGGCTTTAACTTTATCATAGTAAAACTATACACAACAAAACAGTTGTCAAGTAAGAATTAACTTACAGTATTCAGTCCATTTGTAGTCCATTAGCAAATTCAGAGAAAACACTCTGCCATCCATTCATCTTAGTGACTCCAAAGTTTTATATATAATTTACTTTCTATTGTAACTATGGAAAACTGAAACTCTAACTATCTAGTCTTCAACTCCATCAAAGGTTCCAAAGGATGTAATATCTAGCAATAGAGACATTGACCTGCCTGGACAGTCACCCAAAGTTCCCCTGCAATGGTGGGGCATCCATCTTAAGCCTACAGGCCTAGAGTATCTGGCAGACATTTCAGTGAAACAAGAAATTTGAAGGACTCCCTGCCTTGTTTTGGCAAAGTTCAGCAGTCACTTTTCTGTGTATCCTGCAGAATGTCTGGCAAACTATTCTGTGAAGCAGGAGTTTTAAAGGACTGTCCTGCCTTGTTTTGGCAAAGTTCAACAAAAAAAAGTCTTTTTCCTGTGTGTCCTGCATGTCCAGTCTGCACAGTACATTGTCAGCAGTCAAAGAAAAGAATAGTTTATTTGCCCAGTGGCTAACCTTGCCACAATGAAAGCAAACTCCATAAAAAGTTTTTTCGATGCCCATCATCTTCTCTGAAGCAAATTGGTGCAGCCAGGTTCAGATGTGTCTCATTGTCATGAAAAGCCCTAAGTTAACAGAACACTTTAAATACCATATTCTGTATGTCTTTGAAAGGTTTGAAAATCATCTATCTACCTATCTAAAATATATCTGTATATGATCTGGAAAGCATACCTAACTTCTGTGGATATTGCTCTATATAAATAAAATGCTGATTGGCCAGTAGCCAAAAAGGAAGTATAGGTGGGACAGAGAGGAGAATTCTGGGAAGTGGAAGGCTGAGGCAGAGAGATGCTGCCAGCCACCACCATGAGAAGATGTTAAGATACTGGTAAGCCATGAGCCATGTGGCAAGGTATAGATGAATAGAAATGGGTTGATTTAAGATATAAGAACAGCTAGCAAGAAGCCTGAGCCATTAGGCCAAACAGCTTAAGTAATATAAGTCTCTGTGTGTTTACTTGGTTGGGTCTGAGCAGCTGCAGGACTGGCGGGTGAGAGAGATTTGTCCTGACTGTGGGCCAGGCAGGACCAGGAAAACTCTAGCTACAACTAACACATCTACAATTTTGATTGTTATAGATGACTAACCACTAACCTAAGATTCCTGATCATCCTATGCCCTGGCCAGCGGGGTTTCAATGGGGGCGACCCACCTGTGGGAGCAAATGAAAGGAACAGAGGACACAAAGGGATGACAGCAAGACAGGATTCTGATCAAGCTGCAAATTTTATTTTCCTCTGCAAGGCTTATATAGCATAGGAGGGGAGCAGGCAGGAAGGAGGGAAGGGGAAGGGACATGGAAAGGGTGCAGAATGTGGGAGATGTGCAGATTGTGCAACTGCAAGATGTCGGCTAAGGTCACTGGTCAGGGGCCATTTATTCTGCTGCTAGGCTACCTGACCATGGAATGCTCTTTACGTTTGGTTGTCATGGTACCTGACTGTGGAATATCTTCTTATCTTTGGGAGCCTCCAGTTAGTAAACATGTGTTACTGCTCTGGGGAAGGGCAGTGGTCTTATAATTTGTTCTCTGGCCTAGCTAGTACTTTTACATGGTTCATGTTTGGTTCCTGACATCTTGGTCCTTGACAATCCTATATAGTTTATAATAACAGCTTTCAAAAACTAGAACTGCACCATACATTTCCAAATGAACTTCATAGGCACAATACTTCAAACAAAATAGAAACACACATATAATATGTCACAACAAAATAACCTTAAATTTTTATCAATATACAAAAATCCTTTAAACAAGAGTAGAAACATATGCACAGTGTAACAAAATAACTTTAAATTTGTATCAATATTCTACATTCCTCTAAATGATAACTAATATCTGTAACCCACAAAATAACCAAAGACCACCCACAACTCCCAATGCTTGGGAATGTGGGAATAGTTTTCTCTAACCTGCTTCCTGTTGTCTGTGGACATCCACATTTTTAGAGTCCCAGAGAGAAAGTATGAGATAATGGCAAAGTCCTGGGAAGACCATCAGTAACCTTTGCTAATAGATATCACCTGTCAAGATTCAGGAGGTCTCACCTGATCAATCAAACCTGATCCATATTAACCCTGAAGGGATCCACAGCCTCTTGTTTCCTGCAGGAACAAAACTCCAAAGCATATTTGATTTCCATTTGACAAATATATTTTTTGACTTTTTAAATTTAAGGCATTCCTACAGTATCTAGATTGGTTCATTTAGCCATCCAGTTCACAATTCCATGTGTCTTAGCAGCTGTCTTTTGCTTCTCAACAATCAAAAAATTCAAAATCAACACAATACTATATAGAATCCAGACTCTCTGTGTATTTCCCACCCTACGGTGGCTTTTTTCTTTTACTCTGTCCTTACAGACTTTATTTTATAAACTATTCATTTTTTTTCTATGACTATATCTGTTTTCTTTCTTTCTTAAACCTACATAATTGTAAAATATACTGGAACCTCTGTCTGGATCTCTTTTATTGCATGTCTTCAGCCTTTTAGATCATATGAGTAAACCTCCCCTGACTCACAATTGTGATAAATGCTGAAAGATCAGAGAGATAAAGGAACAAGCCACAGCCAACTCTCACCTCATCAACTCCATGGCTGAAAAAACTGAGCTCCTGTCTCCTCCATATCACTTCCTGTCTCAATCTTCCTAGTGCTGGGATTAAAGGCATGTGGTGCCTCTCAGCTACTGGGAGCAAAGGCATGAGATCTCAATTGCTGGGCTTAAAGGTGTGTGCCACCACTACCTGTCCTCTATGGCTAACTAGTGGATGGCATTGCCCTCTGATCTTCAATCAAGCTTTTTTATTAGAGCATACACAAAATATCACCATGTTTCCTCTTTTTATCTAAAATTTAAAAAAAGATTATATCTAATATAGGAAAAACTATATACAATAAGTGAAATACTATATATAATATATACAGGCAATAAATACATCAACAATGTCTAACCCAGTTGCATTTAACAAATTCAGAGAAAACACTCCATTATCTGTCTGTCTTGGTGAGTCCAGAGTCTTGTACCTAATTTACTTTCTATCTAAATTTACATCACCATCCAAAATTAACTTTTGATGTCTATCAAACTTATACACTTTATACTTCTTTAGCGAGTTTCTTTCCTGAATTTGTTAACAAGGAAAATTATAACTATCTAGTCTTCAACTCTAGAGACTGGAGAAGGAAATACAATTACTTGAGTAAGCAGTAAGTGCTAGCAAGTGACTTCGAAAACATGTGAGGAATGACAGAAACAGCTGGCTAGACAGTCACCCAAGGTTCCTTTTCAATGTTAGGGAATCCATGTTTGACCTACAGGCCTGGAATGTCTGACAGATTTATCTGTGAAGCAGGATTTTCTGAAGGGCTGTCCAATTTTGTCTTGGCAAAGTTTAACAGTCCTTTCTTTTTTGTTCTGCTTGTCCCATTTGGACAGCATATTGTCAGTAGTCAAGGCAAGGGTATTTTCTTTCTTTTCTTCCTTCCTTTGTTCCTTCCTTCCTTCCTTTCTTTCTTTTGACTGTGCAAATCTGACTGACTAGCCATCAGAAAATTTCTTTATTTATACAGATTTCAAAGACATTTATGATTATATCAAGAGATACAGATCATATCAGTTTGTCCCCAGCATACTTTTTTCACATGCCTGGGGTTACAGGTTAAATACAGATAGAATAGATTTTATTATCAAGTCTGTGTCCATATTCCTACAGTTCAGCTTAAGCAAGCATGATATAGCAGCCTGTTCTCAGGCTGGCAGCAGTTTGAAGTTTATTTTATTATTTATGTATATTCATTTTGCATACCAACCACAGATCCCTCTCTCATTTCCCCTCCAACTCCCCACACACCCCCATGCCTTCCCTGCCTTTCTCCAACAAGGTAAGTTCTCCCATGGAGAACAGGAAAGCCTAGTACATTCATTTGAGGCAGGACCAAGCCCCTCCATGCTTTGTCGGGGTGAGCAAGGTATTTGACCATAGGTCTGGTCCCGTACAGGTCCCACAGTTGTTGGTCTAAAGCTCATGAGTTCCTTTGAGCTTGGTTCGGTTGCTTCTGTAGATTTCCCCACCATGATCTTGACCCCTCCTTGCTCATGTAATCCTTCTTCCCTCTCTTCACCTGGACTCAGAAGTCAGCCTGGTGCTTGGTTGTGGATCTCTGCACCTGCTTCCATCAGTTACTGGATGAAGGCTCTAGGATGACAATTAGGGTATTCACCAATCTGCTTGCTAGGGTAGGCCAGTTCAGGCACTCTCACAACTATTGCTAGTAGTTTAGTCTGGGGTCGTCCTTGTAGATCCCTGGAAATTTCCCTAGCACCAGGTTTCTCCTTTACCCCATAATGTCTCCCTCTATCAAGATATCTCTTTCATTGATGAGCCAACCTTTAAACTGCTTACCTATACCTAGATTCTCTGTAAACAGCTCTCAGCTGGCTCTGCCTGCTTCTCAGGTCATGAAGACCAAGCCTGAAACTCTCGGTCAGTTGGTCAGAGGTTTGTCTGACCAGGAACTGCATTCAATCTTCCTAGTGTTCTAGAATGCTTGAGCTGCCTGCAGGCATTTTTTTTTACTTAGCTTGCCATTTCGATTTAGGGCTGTCAGCTGAACAACAGCATCTCTTAGAGAAGCCATGTCATTTTCTTCTTCTTTCTTTTCTTTTCTGTTTTTTTTTTTTTTTCAAGTTTATCTGGCCCTACATGGAAATATGGCCCATGTTGGTATGCCAAATGTTGTTTGCTTGCTCTTTTTCTCTTCTGGGGGCCCCATCACCCAGCTCCCAAGTAAATCACATATGGAAGCTTATTCTTTTTTTTTTTTTTTTTTTTTTTTGGTTTTTCAAGACAGAGTTTCTCTTGTGCCTTTCCTGGATCTCTCCAGGGTCTCAAACTCATGGAGATCCACCTGCCTCTGCCTCCCAAGTGCTGGGATTCAAGGCCGCCACTGCCACCACCACCACCCAGCTAGCTTATTCTTAATTTTGCATGCCCAGCCTTAGCTTGTCTTGTTTCTTGCCAGCTTTTCTTATCTTAAATTATCTTGTCTACCTTTTGCCTCTGGGCTTTTCCTGTTCTCTTACTTCTGTAAATCTTACACCTACTCTGTGGCTTGCTGTATAGCTGGGTGGCTATCCTCTGGAGTCCTCCTCTTTCTTTGGCTACTTCATTTTTTCTCCCAGATTTCTCCTTTTATATATTCTCTCTGTCTGGTAGTCCTGCCTATCCTTTCTTCTGCCTTGCTATTGGCCCTTTAATTCTTTATTAGACTATCAGGTGTTTTAGAGAGGCACAGTAACACAGCTTCACAGAGTTAAAAAAAATGCAACATAAACAAAAGTAACACTTTAGATAATATTATACAACAGGAGCTGAAGTTAATAGGCAGCATTGTGCTTTTGGATGTTGGTATTGGGAACCTGATTGAGCTCTTGGCTGCCTATTGTGTCCTCAGCAGTATGCTCTTTTAACCTTTGAGCTAGCTTCTCTCTACTCACCCCAGATCTTTTGTTTTTTATTAAAGTGGGCTTTTGTGTGTGTGTGTGTGTGTGTGTGTGTGTGTGTGTGTGTGTGTTTGTGTGTGTTTGTGTGTGTGTATGTTTTATGTTTTAAGATTTTAAGACAGAATTTTTATCTTTCTTTCTTTTTTTTTTTTAATTTTTTTTTAGATAGTGTTGTCTGTGTTGTTTTGGTGCTTGTCCTGGATCTCACTCTGTAGACCAGGCTGGCCTCAGACTCACAGAGATCTGCCTGCCTTTGCCTCCTGAGTGCTGGGATTAAAGGCGTGTGCCGCCACCACACGACCAGAATTTTTCTGAAGAAAGATCTGTCATCATATGTATCTGACATCTTGTCTATGAATCATCATGGACTCTGGATTTACCACCTTGACTTGTTCACTCTGAAGAATTTTACAAAAGGTGGGGCTTGGAGCTACAGAAATGGCTCAGTAGTTAAGAGTACTTCCTGCTTTAGCAGAGGATACACATTAAGATCACAAGATACACAACTGACAGTAACTCCAGTTCCAAGAGATCTGATGCCTTCTCTGGCTTCTGCCAGCAAATGGTGTACTTATATGCACACAGGAAAATACACACACACATAAAATAAAAATAAATTAATCATTAAAAAATAAAAAAGTGGGACTTTCAGGGTTAAACTCAGAACAGTCCTGGGTAAATAGCAGAGATTAGCTACCCATTCCTGGGCCAGCTACTGGGAAAACAACTCTGTATCTGGGGTCTTGTTTTCCAACAGCAGCAGTCTGGGCTGCAGAAAGTGCACAGCTCTCCAGGCAGTGGTGGTGCACGCCTTTAATCTCAGCACTTGGGAGGCAGAGGCAGGTGGATCTCTGTGAGTTTGAGGCCAGCCTAATCTATAGAGTGAGTTCCAGGAAAGGCGCAAAGCTACACAGAAAAACCCTGCTTCCCCTGCAAAAAAAAAAAAAAAAAAAAAGAGCACAGCTCATCTTCCTCTTCACTGTTCAAAGGCTCTCCCCCGACATATATATACACTGTGATGATTTTTATTGGATGTTCCACCCCTAAGATGTCCTAAGGAGAGGCCACAGCAGACCACCCATCATCCTGAGATGGCTTCCCAGACTTTTCACCAGTGGGTACCTAGTACCCACCACCAGATTCATAACAAAGGGTTTCCAGTAATTCCTACAAGGCCCACTCAGCCCTGGACAGATTTCATGTGAAAAACCAGGAAGAAAAACTAGCAGACTTGTCTGTAAGCAGACACCAGTGCCACCCACCACTGCTGATGCCCTCCCCTGGCTTCTGGTGAATGAGGATATAATGCTGTGAGGAGATTTCCCATCTTCTCAGGGACATAGTATGCAAACAGAAAAAAAAAAAGTGCAATTGAAGGAAAGGATGCTTCCACTATTCACGTTCCTTGCCCTCCCCACGGAGCTCCATGGTTGCCAGGGCCTGAGCAATTTTGGGCAGCTTCCCAGGCAGAAGAGGAGCCAGGCATCTCTAAGTTTACTGTTTGAATTATTCATGTGTTATTAATAGCAACAGAGATGATGATAGGAAGGTAGTAATCATGATACCACGACAGAGAACCATCCCAAGAGAGGGTAGGGGAGAGAGAGACAAGGTTGTGGGAGGATGCTGAGTCATGCTTCCTCCACTTTTCTTTTCCCTACAGACAGGATCAAGGGCAGGACACTTGAGAGCCCACCTCTGGATAATCCCTTCCAACAGCTCAAGAGCTGTGACCTCTGGGAATTTTCTATCACAGCATAGTAACAACAGCACACTCAGCAAAGCAAGTGCTAATTGAAGATCCTCCACTACATAGAGGATGACCTTGGCAAGGATCTCACCTTATCTAAGCCTTCACCTTATATCAGGTGGCCAAGAAGAAGAATGGGAAGGAAGCTTTGACTTCAGTGAGGATTAAATGAATGAACTGAGTTAAGGGGATGAGAGACAGTCACTGCCCAACATATTAGCAAGTTCAGTTGGGCTGTGCATCAGTGAAGCCCCTGTGCTGGTTTGTACTTCAATAAGATGGGCATCTGAACTCTAACTGTATTCTACTGTTTTGAGTGAATCCAGCCTTTACCAAGGTGTATGTACCTCATTGGATCTTTTGTGCTCTTACCCGAAGATGGTTCTAGAAGTGTTTCTATGTAAGCACATGGGCCTTTCTGTTGATTGCTAAATGATAATTTCCTGATTTCTCATGAACTTGTCTTTTGTTTCAACCCGATAAGCAAGGGTTCAGAGTCAGATACTTCTGGGGTCACCTTCTAACTTTTGAAATGTCACAAAGGTGTAGAAGAAGAGTTTTGCCATTTATAGTGACTGCACTTTACTCTAGTAGCATTTCTCAGAGGTCCCACTCCAATCTCTTCCTCACCCACAAAGGGAAGCCACACAGCCCTCATGAGGTTCTAGCAAGAACAAATATCATAGTTCAAAGATTGATTCTAACAGAATGTGGTGTTCCAGATGGGATAAGTTGGTGTTACAGATGTACCCAGAAAGGTCCTTTTTGGAGATCTTACTCAGTCCAAATTTGCCTGATTATAATTTTCCAAGGCAGGTATCCTGGTTTGTTTTCTATTGCTGTGAAAAACATGACTAAAACCAACTTGGGGAGGAAAGGGTTTTCTTTCAACTTACAGTTCATGAAGGGAAGTCAAGGCAGGAGCTCGAGGTAGAAGCCTGGGGGCAGGAACTGAAGCAGAGGTCATGGATAAACACTGCTTACTGGCTTGTTCTCTATGGCTTGCTTTCCTATTTTCTTATACAACACAGGGCCACATGAATTGCCAACAGAATACTGATCCCTCCCATGTCAACTATTAGCCAAGAAAATGTCCTCACAGAATTTCCTACAGAGAATCTAATATAAGCATCTTTCAGTTGAGGCTTTCTCACCTCAGATGACCGTAGCTCATATCAAGTTGACAAAAATAATACCTAGCACGTAGGATATGAAATACTCTGTGCAGATGTGTGTGTGTGACAGAATCAGGACTCGTCTAAGAGGCAAGCCTTCTGGCACACCTAGAAGGGATTAAGATTAAGCCATTGAGAACACCTGTGAGGTGACCTGAATTATGTGGGAAGACCATCTTAACTGTGGGTAGAACCATTCCCTGGGTGGGGTTCCTAAGTGCATTAAATAGTGTAGGGGAACTGAGTTCAAGTGTATTTGTGTGCATTGCTTCCCTCTTGTCTTTACATGAGTTCCTGCTGCCTTGACTTTCTTGCCATGATGGACCACACCTTGAGATAAAATAATCTTTCCTTCAGTCAGTTGCTTTGTCAGGGTGTTTTATCACAGCAACCACAGCTGTCTCCCATGTCTACTGCTGTACTGTGTACTCCAAGCTAGCTGGCCCAAGAACTTCCAGGGGATCTTTCGTCTAGCTACAGGAGTGCTGAGCTTACAGATGTGTGCCATCACAGCCAGCTTTTCACTTGGGTCCTGGGGATCTGAACTCAGACTGTAAGGCTTTTGGCAAGTACTTTCACCCACTGTGCCATTTCCTAGCCCTAAGCTATAAAATACCTTTGATGGGACATTTTAACTACTCTCTAAGGAGGTTTTGAGCCAAGGGCTTAAACATTTAATCTCTGCTTCTAGTCTTCACATACCAAAGACTAGAGAAAGGTGAATAATCTTTAAAAATGTGTTCAGATTTTGAGCTGGAGCATCTGAAAACTCTGCCATTACTAGGAAAGACATCATGAAAAAGGTATAGTCCCCTAAGGAAATGGTATGATGTTTTTTTTTTTCCCACTTTACATTCGATTTGCCAGAAGACCAGAAAGCAGGGCTATGATGGAATGAAATGATCCACTGGAACTGAAATGCTCCCCACAGACTCACGCTTGGTACCCAGCTGAGGGTGTTGCTTTGGGAGTCTGGGGAGTCTTTTGGAGGTGGGGCCTAGCAGGTAGAAATGGGCCTTTATGAATGGAACCTTACAGGTGATAGACAGCCTCCAGTTCCTGCTAATCTCTGCTTCCTGGTCAGCCTGATGTGAGTAGCCTGAGTCGAGATCCTGTTGTGGTAAACTGAGGTAGGCTCACAAAATTCAGTGGCTGCTCTGTGAGCCAAGACAAACCTTTTCTTCCTTAAGTTGATTCTGTCACATATTGGCACCATAGTGGTGAACAAGTAGTTAATGTGGGTAGGAACACAACATGGGGCAGGAGGGAAAGGACACATCAGAATACAGTGACAAGCAAAGATGCTAGCAAAGCGGCTCAATTGTGAAGGAGAGTTCTAGAGATGCATACAGATTGTCCAGCTCATAACTATGCTGGTGTGTGGTGGTGGGGGTAAATTACACAACCTCACATCATTGGGAGAGGCTGATATGGGTGTTTCTAGCCCTCAGTACAGATAGTTAATGTCAGATTGACCTTTTGTGGAGTTGATGTACACCAGGTGACAGAGTTCTATGACTACAGAGAATGCACTGATGGGCAGCGTCCCTCCAAAAGAAGATTGAAGTTTGCTTTTTCTGTTGCTGTGATAAACATCATGACTAAAACCAACTTATAGAGGAAAGGGTATATTTCAACTTACACTTTCAGGTCAAAGTTCCTCACTGAGGGAATGAACTTAAGGCATGAACCTGTAGCAGATCCATGGAGGAACACTACCTACTGGCTAGCTTTCAGGCTCATACTCAGCTACCTTCCTTATACAGCCCAGGCTCACCTGCCTAGGGATGGTACTCCAACAGTGGATTGAGCCCTCCTACATCAATTGGCAATCAAGTCAGTGTTCCTAGACATACTCAGATGCCAATCTGATGGAGACAAATCTTCAATTAAGATTCTGTCTTCCCAGGTGTGTCAAGTTGACAACCAAGATAAATCATCACAAGCCCCCTGCAGTAGTTAATGTGTTACCAGAATGGAATCCATATCCTGCAATTCATCCATTCTTTCCACCCTCTGACTCTAAAACCAAAGGTGTTGCCTTCCTGATTATTAATTTTTTAATTTTTCTGAATGCTTACTTGGCATTTTCTAGGCAGAAGACATGGTGTCAATAACTGTGGGAGCAACATGATGAAGAATGAGTTGTACATGACCCATCAAGAGTAATGAATTCAATGACAGCTGGGTTCTCTTCCAATTTAGAATCATCTATGCATTTGAATCTCAGAGAGGCCTTGAATCTCAGAGAGGTAAGAGTGTGAAGTGGTCCTCAGCTGAGCCTTTTGACATAGAGGAATTATACTTCTTTACAGCTTCTTCACATGCTATTTCCAGAATGCTATGAGTTGAGGGTTTTGTGAGCCCACTCCAGTTTGTATTTTAAGGGCATTACACCCTTCCACTTCCTCTTTCTATTGTATTTTCTTTCCCAGACAGTGTCTTTTGTTCTGTAAATCCCCAGATCCTTCAACAATGACTCACTGGAATTGATTCTCTGATTCATCAGCCCTGTGTCTGAGAGATTCCTATGGTAACAGTGAATAAGCCACTTTAAGAAGAATCAGAGGAGTGGGGATTAATTAAGAGTGTTCAGAGTGATTGCAGGAGCAGGCAGGAAACTTCTGGAATTGTTCTGGGTACCATCTATTCCCTTTTTGTTTTTGTTTTAATGTGGGTGCTGGAGATTTGAACTCAGGCCCTCATGCTTGTGGAACAAGCACTTCACTCACTGAACTATCTTCCCAGCCCCTCTTTGCTTACACCTTCCATATTTTCTCAGGCTCCAAATGGCAGCTTGGACCCAGATCCCCAGAAATGGGTTAATTAACTCTTCCCTCAGTCGGTCAGCCCTTTTCAGTAGGCTGCTCATAGCGTTCTTTGTAACCAGCTTCATGGCCACTGTCTTCTTTCTTTCTTTCTTTCTTTCTTTCTTTCTTTCTTTCTTTCTTTCTTTCTTTCTTTCTTTCTTTCTTTCTTTGGAAGATAAGTTTGTAATTATATTTATGTACAGAAAACTTAGCAGTGTACATTTAACCCAATTTAGTGTCGAGTTCTTTGGCCTTTGCCTTTTCCAGCTTGGCAATCCGAGCCACAGATTTAGGACCCAGGACATTGCCTCCCCAGTGGCGGCAGATCTCATCATATCTGTCGTTGTAATTGGTCCTAATAGCTTCCACCAGCTTAGTCAGAGCACCCTTGTCTTCCGAGTTAACCTGTGTGAAGGCTACAGTGGTGCATGTCTTCCTGTGCACCAGCCGCCCCAGCCTGGCCTTTCCCTTGATGATGCAGTAGGGGACCCCCATCTTTCGACACAGGGCAGGCAGGAAGACCACCAGCTCAATGGGGTCTACGTCCCCCGCTCGAAGGACAGGTGTTCTCTTAGTTGGGACGTCCCCTTTGCCAGCAGCTTTCTTCTCAGCACGGGCCAACATCCTTTGCTTTTTCTCCTGCTTTGTCTCTGGCCTGTACTTGTGGGCAAGCTTGAGCAGCTGGGTAGCTGTTTGCCTGTCCAAGGCCTGTGTGAACTGGTTAATGACAGGAGGTACTCTTTGCTGCTGCAGCCTAATGTAACGAGGCCATTTGACGAAGCGTGTGAGATCTCTTTTGGGCTGGATGTCCTGCCCAATGCCGAAGTTCTTAGGCCTTTTCTCAAACAAACGATTCACCACCTTTTTGGCTTCCTGTTTCTTCACGACGGCGGGGGCCGGGGCCACCTTCTTCTCCTTGGCCTTCTTTCCCTTGGGCATCTTGCTCAGCTGGAGGAGAAAAGCGTCTTTTAATTTTTATTAAGAAAATTTCTATTCATTTTATATGCCAACCACAGATCCCGCTTTCCTCCCTTCTCCCATCCCCAGGTTTCCCCTCTAAACCCCCCCCCCCCATTCCTACCTCCTCCAAGACAAGGTCTCCCATGGGGAGTCAGCAGAGCCTGGCACACTCAGCAGAGGCAGGTCCAAGCCCCTCCCCCTGTACCAAGACTGTGCAAGGTGTCCCACCATAGGCACTGGGCTCTAAAAAGCCCACTCATGGACTGGGTACAGACAGATCCTGATCCCATTGCCTGGGGGCCGCCTAAACAGTTCAAGCTAAACAACTGTCTCGCCTATCCAGAAGGCCTAGTCCAGTACCATGGGGGCTCCACAGCTATTGGTCCACAGTTCATGCATTGCTACTAGTTTGGCTGTTTGGCCACTGTCTTAATGCAGGTTTGGTCTTGATCTCATCATCTCATCAGGCCTACTGTGTACAAATAACTCTTTATCTTTCTACAAATAAGGGTGGTGGACTGGAAGAAAGGCACCTGTCCAGACAAGGCACTGTTTTCTCCTGTCCTCCTTCAAGATCTTCTGGATCCAAGGAAATGATGGAAAGCGATGTGTAACACAGATTTTACACTTCGGTTTCATCACTCCCTGGCTGACTTCCTCCTACTTTCTCTTCTCTGTTGGACACTTCATTCTCCATCAGCAACACTCACTTCCCAAAGGTAAATGTAAAATTTCTGGAGGGACCTTTATTCTGTAAATTGAGCACTTCTTGTAGTCACAGGAATGAAGCCATCTTGGTAGGTTTTGGTCTTATATTTGTCCTCTTTGCATCCCTATCATCTTAAAACAGTCTTTGTTGCACAATGAATGCTGGATAAAATATATGTGTGCAATGAACTCATATGAATATATACAGGCAGCATTTATGGGAAAATACTGTAAGTGCAGTGAGTGACATTGCCAGTTAACAGAGAACAAAGCAGGCATATACAATTTAACTTGTATGCATAAGGTATTTAACTTGTATGCATAAGACTGCTTATGGCTGCCTAGAATAATGGGACGTGAGAAGGCTGCTTCCAGTTTGGGATTTATTAATGAAGTCTTCCCTGGAAAATCTAGAGAGTACCTGTGCCTGAGTCATTTTTTCCCCTGACATGGGCCTTTTGCAGCCTTTCACAATAATTTCTTTGCTTGAGAGATGACCTTAGTAGAGCCATGAGAAACAAGAAGCCATCTATTTATCTGGGTAACTACATTGGCACTGACAACTTGCCCATTTATTGTGAGGACACCATCTCAGCCTCACATGGCAAATGGTATCTTACATGTTCTGGAAACCTGTTAAAATTAATGAATGAATTGTTCCCCTATGCTTCCTATAGAAACCTCAGATTATCAAATTTAGTGCATCAAAGCTCTGAATTGGCCCCAGCTGTTGGCCAGTAGAGACCATGTCTCTCTGGTGCTCACCCTGCATCCTGAAATGAGGCAGCAAGAATTGAAGACTCCTAAGAGGGGTTTTCACTTTCAGATAGGGGAAGTCAGTGTCTAACCCAGAGACCAGATAGATTACTATTGCAGAAGGCAAGTGGAGGAATCATGAACTAGCTGCTTGTTCCTGCACAGCCCAGCAACTGAAGGCGGCTTGACAGATGGAGGCAACCAATCTTATTTGTCAGTCTGGATCTCTGATGGGGTATTGGAATGTTGAGGCAAGCAGATGGGTTTCTTTTTCCAGAAGTCCGTGTAACCACATTGGCTATTTGAAAGCTGAGTCAAAAGGTTAAGCCTTGATGTCCCAGAGGATATTCTGTGATGGTTCTGAGCCCATGCAGTGGGATGACAGAGGACTCTGGCTACATTCATCAAGGGGTTTCATGCCAATGATGCTTCTCAGACAGGCAGCTCAGCAGGAAACAGACAATGATTCCCTTGAGCAGTCAAACAAGGTCTGAGTGACAGGATTCTATTCTGCTGACTCTCAGCTCACCAGAAGGCAGAGATGGTGGGTATAAAGTCTTAGAGATCTATCCTGTCCTATCCTGTCTCTAACAATACAACACTGGTTGATGCACAACTGTGCAAATCTAGCTCTGAGAGATTTTGCTATTCAGATTATCCAGTAAGCTAGAAGAAGTAGACTTTACTGATCTCCAAGGCTTCCTCAATTCAGTCAAGTTGAAAAGATCAACCATCACAGAAAGGAAATATTAACTTCTTATTTCTTCAATTGGTCCAAATTTTACTCTTTTGAGGCACCAACCTCTATCTTCCTTTCCTTGTGGAAGTGTCTTGCACGGTGAGTGACTAAAGGGCTTATGTTATAGGACAAGAGGCAGCAGTATGCAAGACAGGTGCAAGTGAGGTGCCCATGGAATAGTACTTGGTATAGTTGTATGTCGGGGAACAGTAGTCTTGGAAGATCCTGGTCCCATGATGATGACAGTGATGGCTCATGACTGGAGCCATGACAGCTGATAAGGGGAATATAGAGATGGACCTGGCATTGTAATAGTATATTTTAATAGTGATGTGTTTATTTTTATGCATTTCAGGAAAACAGGTATTCAACATTTTAAATCCATGATAATTCAAACCTTATTTTAGAATCTCAAGTAAACAAACATATGGCTGGTATTATAATTATGACAAAAAAAATTGTGTGAAACACTAGGGCAGTGAAGGCTAAGACAGAGCTTCCCAGTTAGTGCCTCCTGTGAGCAGCAGATGTATGAAATGGAAAGGGAAACCTGGGAAAGAGGCTGATAGGTCATTTGGGGTCATGTCTAGGAATTTATGGTTCACTATGGGTGGCATTCAAGATCAAATATGTTTTGATGGCATTTACATTTTTTTAAAGTGGGAGAATACTGTCCTGATGTGTTGTTTTATCACATGAAGCAAATGGATATTTATTAGAGATTTTATATAAATATGTATGAGAGTGCACCCCCAAAACAATTCTTCAGAATACACTACTCTAAAATCATGAAGATAAGAAGATATTTTGATAAAATAATACAAATTTTTAAAAGCTTGAAGTTCATTCTTCTAGTCTCTTTCTAACCAAGACTCCCCAAAGCACTCTCCCATAGCACCCTCATGAATTCTCCTAAAGACTCCAGGAAAATCAGTGACCACTAGTAAATAACCCTTCACTTCCCTTTTCCCCCAAATTTTGCCCACCGCTTGCCTGGGACCCCTCATCTCATCCTGGTCCCTTCTCACAGAAGACTTACCAAATCCCCGACTGCTTCCTGCCTGGGGTTCTCACTGTGCTCCCTGACATGAGGCTCAGAGCTTGCATTTTTTTTTCTCCTGGCCCTTCCCTGCTCAGTACTCCCCAAGGGCCACCTGCCACCTGCTAGAGACCACCCTGTAACCCCATAGAACCCAGGGCCTTCAGAAATTGATCCTTCACATCCTCTTTTAACTCCTTTCTCAATATTCCCCCAAACTCTTTTCTGTCACCTACCAAAATCTTTCAGCCATTGTATGAGGTTGAGTAGGAGCACACATGACTTGGGCTGTGACCCAAAAAGCTCATATAAAAAGATACAAATTCTGCTGGGTGGTGGTAGTGGCCCACACCTTTAATACCAGTACTTGGGAGGCAAAGGCAGGTGGATCTCTGTGAGTTTGAGGCCAGCCTGGTTTACAAAGCAAGTTCCAGGACAGGCTCCAAAACTACATAGAGAAACCCTGTCTCAAAACAAAACTAAACAAAACAAAACTAAACAAAAACAAACAAAAACATACAATCTACAACCCAACTCCAGACTCCCAAGACCCACTGTAAGAACACAAGCAATACAAAAGACCAAGACAATATGCCCTCAATACACAAGAATCAGTAATCTCATAGCAACAATCCCTATCAGGAACAACTGTGCTCAGTAGTTTTATGTCAGCTTGACACCAGCTAGAGTCATTTTGGAAGAAAGAACTGCAATTGAGAAAATGCCCTTACCAGATTGGCCAGTAGGTAAGTCTATAGGGACATTTTTTTGCTTGATTGATGATTGCTGTGGGAAGGCCCAGCTCACTTTGGGTATTATCACCTCTGGTCAGGTGGTCCTGAGTAGTATAAGAAAGCAGGCTAAACAAGCCATAGGAGCAAGTTAGTAAGCAGAACTCCTCTATGGCCTCTGCATCAATTCTTGATTCCAGATTCCTGCCTTGATTTCCCTTAGTGATGGAGTGTCATGTGGAAGTGTGAGATGAAATAAATCCTTTCCTTCATAAGTTGTTTTGATCATCATATTTTATCACAGAAATAGAAACCTAACAAAGACAACAACTTAAAAGACATGCTAGACATAGTTCAAAGGAACAATTATAAACAAGTTCAAAAAGTTTGATAAATTCAAAAACACCCACACAACTTAAAGACAATATAAATGAACCAATGTAAGCCCAGGGAAATACAAACAATTGAATTAAATAAGAAGGCTAAAACAGGATATGAAACTAGAAGTCACTAAAGAGAAATAGGGAAGAAAATTCACATAGAAATGAAGCTGGATGTAGAAATTTCAGTAATTCAAACAAAAAGCATAGCAGAAGGCAACATCAACAGAGTGGTATATATAGATGATTAAAATTTCTTTAAGATTTATTAAAATGTAAAATCCCATGCATAAATATAAAAGAATAAAAGGAGAACCTGAGCCAAATCACAAGTCACTTGTAACACCTGCCATAGTTTGCTTTCTTGCTCTAAAGGTCCAAGCACTCCTCTGCTCCACTTTTTTTCTAGGCCATGTCCATCCCCATTGAAAACTCTACCTGTTGGACAAAAATTCTCCTCTCAATTGACTAGCTGACCAATGACAGAATTCCCATAACATTTCCCCCTTTTTATCTAATTAAGAAGGAAAGGTTCTAAATCTGACATAGTAAATTTATATACAATAAGAATTATTATAGCCAGGCAGTGGTAGTGCACACCCTTAATCTCAGCACTTGGGAGGCAGAGACAAGTGGATCTTAATGAATTCAAGGCCAGCCTGGTCTACAAGATGAGTTCCAGAACAACTAGTACTGTTACACGGAGAAACCCTGTCTCAAAAAATAAGTAAGTAAGTAAGTAAGTAAATAAATAAATAAATAAAGACAGAAATAAATCATCATCAAGTATTGTACAAATAGAAAGGAAAGGTAATTACCTTAACAGAAATGAAACTACATACAACAAGAACAATTATCAACTAAGAAGTACATTCTCAATGTCCAGTCCATAAGTAATTGGCAAATTTACAGAGATTATTCCACTATTTGTCCTCTCCTGAAAAGTCTAAAATTTTGTACCTACTATGCCTTTTGCCAAGATTTGGGAGAACTGCAACTGTAAATGTCTAGTCTTCAATCCCATCAAAGACCCAAGAAGTAAATAATATTACCTGAGTAAGCAGGAAGTGCAAGCAAGTGACTTTCAAAAAATGTGAGAAATAACAGAAAGAGCTGGCTGCCTGGGCAGTCACCCAAGGTTCCTCTGCAACATTGGGACATCCATTTTGGCCTGCCTGCCTAGACTATCTGACAGACCTTTATCAGAAGCAGGAAAAATTTAAGAACTGTCCTACTCTGTCTTGGCAAGGTTTGGCAGTCACCTATCTTTGTGTCCTGTTTGTCCAGTTTGGACAGTGTACTGTCAGCAGTCGAGAAAGGACAGTTTCTTGTCCTAATGTCACAAAGAAAGTTTGGAGTTTCTTCAATGCCCATAATCCTCTTTAGAAGGAGATTAGTACCACCAGAGCATATGCATCTCATGTCAAAATATGTCTAAATTATTAAAACATTTTAAGTGCCATATTCTGTAGGTCTTTGAAGTGTTTGAAGATTACCTATATATCTGAAATATATCTCTGTATACCTAGAAAACCTAACTATCAAAACATAAGTTTGATAGTTATGGGTGACTATTAACATGTATTTATTTTTTTATCCTAAATAGCTTTTAAGGACTAAAACTTCACATTGCATAAATAAACAAGCTGTATAAGTATAAATTGTATAGGTAATATCTTAAGCAAAATTAGAAACAGATACATGGTATAAGGACAATAATCTCAAATTTGTACCAATATACAAAGTATCTTAAACAAAAGTAGAAATATATGTATAGTATAACAAAGATGACCTTAGAATTGTATCAATATACAAACATATCTTAAACAGAAGTAGAAACATATATATAGTATAACAAAGATAACCTTAAATTTATATCAATACAAAAATCTATACTAATGTGAAATATTTAAGAGTAGTAGTTGCTTTTTTAGTTTGAAAGTAGATTCAATAATCTTATCACTTATCTACCTTTTTATACTATTGTATCTATTCCCCCCTTTTTCTTTTCTGAACAAGATCCCTGAATCTAATCTCTTTTGTTTAGTACCCCTGTTTCTTTTCTTTTCCCTTTTTTTTAATCCACTAACAACTTGTAACAACCCACCCCCCACCCCCACCCCCATACACAATGACATATATTCATAACCCATTGAATGACCAAAACCATCCACCACACCTCTTGAGAATGTGGATTTTTAAAGTTCTTCCTGCTGTCTGGGGAATGACAGTAAGTATCTCTAGGGAACCCTAAAAAACTGAAACAATGGTCAAGTCCTAATAGAGTTAGCTGTATCATTTGGGAGTAGTGCATGGGGATAGACCATCTTGGCTAACCACCTTGGAATTATCCTGAGCAGTTTGTAGTCCAAAGCTGATCTTTGGGTGGTGTTTATCCACTTAGTGGCATAACTTAGATTAGCATAATCCAGGTGGAATCATTATTGTTGGACCATGTCATCCTTTTGGAAACTTCAGAGTTTATTGTTAGGAAAGTTTATCATTCACTGCAGAAAAGATTTGAACATATTAGCTGTTATATGCTATAAATCTTAGGGAGGTTAAAGGACTATGATCTATTAAACACATCTGGGATATCTAGGCTAAATTCCTGAATATCTGTTTACACTCAATCTTGAAATCACATACAGTAAGCTACATGAAGCATTAGGTTAGAATTAGTTATCAATATTATAACAGAAAACTTAAAGTTTGAGAAAATACTTATACTTAAAGAAAAATTAAAATAGTCAAAATAAATTCAAGCAGTATGAGATTTATGACAATAGTCCCTAGATTTTGGTTTTCTTCTGTCACATACCAGGTGGTTCTTCTGATAAGAGACAGAAAGTTTGAATTTTCATTTTACAACATGTTTGAATTTAGAGAAGGAGAGACATACTTCAATGCTAAAGCCAGATCTAGTTTTTAATTGAGTCAGAATTACATAAAGACTACCTGTTTAACATGTTTATAGAAACCAGATTAAAAACAGACATTTTGAAAGGTTTGTGAAATTTCACCCTGTAGAAAGCATTTTATATCATTAGGCTAGATTACTCTTTTTCTTGGTAATTTTTCCCAGATTGTCCTCATTTCTATTTCTTGATGCTTCATTTGTCCAAAGGTCTTTAGATTCCTCAGTTGGATGTTTTTATTTTATTTTCCTCAAAAAAAAAAAAAAAAAAAAAAAAAACCAAAAAACTAAAAACAAAACAAAAAACAAAACAAAAAAAACCCCTGCCCCAACCCTAATTTGGTGAGTTTTCCCTTTTGTCGGGTTGAATCACCACATCAAATGATGAAATATTGCTTTACCTTTTCAATAGGTCTCTCTTATTTGAATTGAATACTTATCAATTTTGAAGGTATCCAGAGTTTTCTTCTCCTGTGGAATCAAAAGCAAAACCTTTCCCCCAATGTAACACATATCCTGGTTTCCATTCTGAGGACAACACATCTTTAAAGTATACCGGCTGATTTAGTCCAGTGGGTTTGTTGTTGTTGTTGTTGTTGTCCAATGTCTCTCTGCATCTGTTGTTCACTTTTTATTATCATTTAAAATTTTTAACGTCAATAAAGCATTATGCAATCTATCCCTAGGGATCATGATTACCCCTTTCTGTTCATTATGCATTTCCTTTAAAGTGTGATTAGATCTTTCTATAACTGCTTGTCCTATGGGGTTATGTGCTATACCTGTAATATGTTTTATGTTGTAATATGCAAAAAGAAAAAAACTATTTCATTTTACTAAAGATACATGGCGGGGCATTGTCAGTCTTAATTTGCATAGGTAGCCCCATGATTGCCGTAACCTCTAATAGATGTGTAATTATGGATTCAGCCTTTTCAGCACTCAAAGCAGTTGCCCATTGAAATCCTGAATATTTATCTGTGGTATTGTGCACATATTTTAATTTTCCAAATGCTGAAAAATGAAAAGACATCCATTTGCCAAATTTCCTTTCTTGGAGTACCCTTTGGGTTAATTCCTATAGGTAGTGGAGTTGTTTATACAAAGAACAAATAGGACAATTCCTTAAAATTCCCTTGGCTTATTTCCAAGGGACAGAAAGCTCCCTTTTCAGACTCTTACTATTAATGTGGTACTGAGGTTTCTAGCACATTTCCTACTAATAGCTGATCAATTTCATCATTACCTTGTGCTAGAGGGTCTTGTAGACCTGTATGCAATCTGATATGTGTGAGATATATTGGATGATTCCTATTCCTGACTATTTCCTATAATTGTATAAATAATGAAGTTAATTCTGAATCATCAGGAATAAGTTCAGCAGTTTCAATATGTAAAACAACTCTGAATATTGAGAGTAACTATATTAAGAGGTTCTGAAAAATCTAATAATACCATGAGACTAGCATGTAATTCTGACTTTTGAACAGAATCATAAGCTCTTTGAGCCACTTTGCTTAAATCTTCTGACTTAAAACCCACCTTTCCTGATTTGCATGAGTATAGAATGCAGGGACCCCAGATATTGGTGTTCCCCATATGATATGAGGAAGGACCCAATTGGTCCTTTTTATAAATTGAATTTTCTTGTTTTAGAGATATTTGTTGTTAGTTTCTCCCCCGAAACTCCCAAAAATCTTGCAAGCTCTTTGTCTATGTTCATTTTCTGTCCATAAAGAGGAAATTTCAGCATTAGTAAAAGGTACTGCAGTTTTTATTGTGTTCACTCCAGTTAATTGACAAAAATCAATTTTTCTTTTAGAATAAACTCATAAACCTTTTCTACATAGCTCTTTAATTTTTTGTTCTGTTTGTGTGATAAAAATATCCATCCCCAAATATTATCTTCTCTCTGTGTAAGAATTCCAGTAGAGGAATAGGTAGAATGTAGAGTACCTAGGATACAATTAAGCTCTGAATCCATGTGATCCACTCATGCATCCTGTAGTTGATTTTTTTTGTAATCCTATTTTATATCCTAGATAATTTATAGAATCACCCCTTTATATTTTTTCAGGAGGAATTTGTAATCCCCAGTAAAGTAACATTTCTTCTAAGGTATCTGTGTTTGAACCAGGTAGTAAAGATACCATGCATATATGAATAGAAAAAACTTTACAAATTATTTCCAACAGTTGTCATAAAAAAAAAATTGACACAGGGTGGTACTGTTTAACATCCTTTGTGGGTTTTTTTTTTTTCAAGACCACGTTTCTCTGTGTAGCTTTGCACCTTTCCTGGAACTCGCTTTAGAGACCAGGCTGACCTTTAACTCACAGAGATCTGCCTGCCTCTGCCTCCCAAGAGATGGGATTAAAGGCAAGCACCACCACAGTCCAGCCTGTGGGAAAACTTTTTGTTGATATCTTTTAATGGGCTAAGAATTATTATAAGTAGGCACCATGAAGGCAAATTTTTCTCTATCCTGTTCTTATAAAAAGATAGTAAAGAAACAGGCCATTAAATCATTCATTATAATATAATATAATATAATATAATATAATATAATATAATATAATATAATATAACTCTAGGCAGGGGAATTCCAGGTTGTAGAGGGCACATTGTCTGAATTACTTCAATCATGGCTCTTAAATTTATTAACATTCTCTATTTTTAATTTTTTTTAATGACAAATATATGAGAATTTCTTCTAAGGACTGGTTGATTCTTCAGTATGTTGAGCATTTACCTGCTCTTGTACTATCACTTCAAATGCATGTAATTTTTCTGATGTCAAAGGCCATTGTTCTACCCAGACAGTTTTATCAGTTAGCCATTTTAAAGTAGGGCTGTTGGCACTTTGAAGAGGTTACCAGCTGTTGGATCCTATTGATGTACAACTTGAACAGTCTGTGACCACTCTAGAGAATGTGTTTTAATATTTCTCCCTGAAGCTTTTTCTATTCTATGGTTTATTTCTGAGATTGGAGGAATATTGATCTGGGCTTTTCATTGCTATAATAAATCATGTTCCCATAAGTTCATTGCTATATTGGCCACATATGGTTTTAATTTTCCTCTCTGTCTTCCAGGTCCTATGCATTTGACCCATCTTATGCTTTGTTTAATCTGAGCTAAAGTTCCAGTTCTTAAAAGCTGAACATTTACCTCCTAAAGAGGACAATTTGAATGCCAAGATTTTGGCACAATTATAATTACATCTGTCCCTGTGTCTACCAGACTCTCAATTTTAATGCCATTTATCTGTATTATTAACTTTGGTCTTTGGTCATTTATAGAAGTTTGTCAAAAAGCTTGTTTTATGTTTTTTTTTTTAATTTTTGTTTTATTTTCTAAAGCTGTTCAGTCATCCAGAGCAGTATGCTTTTTTTTTTTTTTTTTTTTTTAAACAATAGGCATTAGGTCCTTTAATTGTTCTGTGGAGAAATTTCCCCTATGATTACAGGGAATGATTGAATCAAATTTGACATGGGGGCCTTCAAGAGGCCTCCTAGGGTGTTTCTCAATGGCAAAGGGTTTCCTTGCCTGTCCCTTGTTGATCTGCATTTATTGGTCTAATATAGGCCTTTGTCATACCTTTTGCATACTCAAGAAGGCTGGGGCCTTCTGTTTGGGTTATCTCTAGAAAAAACTTTGTTTCTAGCAATTCCCGCCTTTTTAGATTACCATGTTTACCAAAATTAAAACATTTGATATTTTTACTTTTTTAAAGCCTTTGGAAATCACCTCTCCTATCCAAATATCATCATGATTATGAGACATAATATTGTTGGATCCATTCCTCTATGAGTGCTGATCTTATCTTTAAAAACCCAATTAACCTTTTGCATTGTGAATTAGAATTTTCAAAAGCCAAATATTCAATTAATATTCATCTAACCTCTGGATCTGATATCATTCTATGATATTATTACTAATGAAGTCAATCTTGGCAAAAATTCATGGGCATTGTATGGTTTTTGAAATTGGCTCAGTACTCTTTCCTGAGGACATAATGCCCTAAACATTTATTTGATCTTGAGAAATCTCATAACCACTAACCCTACCTTGGTGTTTGAAGGCCCTAGGTGATGGCCATATTCCAATACTGCTGTAACTAAATTTTTCTAGTCTGTTCCAAGTGGGCCATGAATTTAATATCTCATACTCAAAAGGTGAATGCATACCACATGAAATTATTGATTCCTAACATTTACCATCTAATATTTCTATAGAATCCCATTTAACTTCTGAATAGCCTTGGGAATACCTATCATCTGGTGGTTGTTCTTGGATGGTAATTGGATAAATTAAAGTTGGTTTTTAATAACCTGGGGCTGCTCCTCCCTAATTTCATAATACAATTTCATGGTGTAATCTATTGGTTCTTGAATATTTTTATTAACTGTTTTAATACTGTTTTTAGGCCTGTAAATTTTGAATAGTAAGTTTTTCTAAGGTTTGCATATTATCATTCACCTTTTAATTCTTTTCATCAATAAATAATTCTAAAGTTTTTATCTTCTTCATCAAAATTGACTTATTCTCCTTAGTAACTATTTGTAAGGCTTGTATCTTATCAGTCAATTTCTAATATATGGCATTGTTATCAAACCATTTTAAGGATAAAATATTAATTACTAGACTGATAATAATTATGATCAACACAGCTAAGTTATTTATCTCCTCAGTTAGTTGTTTTAGCATCCCACCCATAGTAGCAGTGAGCAGGGTTCTAATTCTCTGCACTTGTGATATTCCCAGTCTTTGACTTGGGAAAGGTTTTTTTTTTAATTTTAATTTTTTTATTATGTGTTTTAATTTTATACATAAGCCATGGGTTGCCCTGTTCTCCCCCCTCTCGCCCCCAGTCCCACCTTCCCCCAGCCCCTCCCCTACATTCCCATGTCCTCCAGGACCAAGACACACCTGGGGATTCATTTAAACCTGGTGGATTCAGTACAGGCAGGTCCTGTCCCCTCCTTCCAGGCTGAGCATGTGTCCCTGTGTAAGCCCAAGGTTCCAAACAGCCAGTTCATGCACTTCCTAAACAGATCAAGCTATTCAATTGTCTCACTTATCCAGAGGGATTGATCTAGCTTGGGGCTCCACAGCCTTTGGTTCATAATTCATGTGCTTCCATTCATTTGGCTATTTGTCCCTGTGCTTTTTGCACTCTTGGATTCAACAATTCACGCTTTTGCAATCCCTCGTCTTTCTCGACAGTTGGACACCTGGAGCTCCACCTGGGGCCTGGCTGACGATCTCTGCATCCACTTCCATCAGTTATTGGATGAGAGTTCCAAGACAACTGTTAGGGTGTTTAGTCATCTGATCACCAGACTAGATCAGATCAGGCTTTCTTTCAACCATTGCCAGCAGTCTACAGAGAATGTATCATTGTGGATTTCTGGGGACCTCTCAAGCACTCTGCCTATTCCTGTTCTCATGTGGTCTTCATTTATCATGGTCTGTTATTCCTTGTGCTCCCTTTCTGTTCTTGATCCAGCTGGGATCTCCTGCTCCCCTAAGCTTCCTTTCTCTCAAATCTTGCCCTTCATTACTCCCACTGTTGTCCAGGTTATTCATGTAGATCTCATCCATTTCTCTGTCATTGGGTGATCCTTGGTTCTTTCCTAGGGTCCCATTTTCTAGGTAGCCTCCCTGGAGTTGTGTAGCAGTCTAGTCGTCTTTGTTTTACCTCTAGTTTCCTCCTATGAGTGAGTACATACCATGTTTGTCCTTCTGAGTCTGGGTTACCTCACTCAGGATGATTTTTTTCTAGATCCATCCATTTGCCTGCAAACTTCATGATGTCATTGTTTTTCTCTGCTGAGTAGTACTCCATTGTGTATATGTACCATATTTTCTTCATCCATTCTTCAGTTGAAGGGCATCTAGGTTGTTTCCAGGTTCTGGCTCTTACAAACAATGCTGATATGAACACAGCTGAGCAAATGCCCTTGTGGTATGATTGAGCATTCCTTGGGTATATGCCCAAGAGTGCTACAGCTGGGTCTTGGGGGAGATGGATTCCCAATTTTCTAAGGAAGTGCCATATTGATTTCCAAAGTGGCTGTACAAGCTTGCATTCCCACCAGCAGTGGAGGAGAGTTCCCCTTGCTCCACATCCTCTCCAGCATAAGCAGTCTTCTGTGTTTTTGATCTTAGCCATTCTGACAGGTGTAAGGCGGTATCTCAGAGTCAATTTGATTTGCATTTCCCGGATAATTAGGGATGTTGAGCAATTCCTTAAATGTCTTTCAGCCATTTGAGCTTCCTGTGTTGAGAATTCTCTGTTTAGTTCTATAGCCCATTTCTTAATTGGACTGTGGGGCATTTTGATGTCTAATTTTTGAGTTCTTTATATATTCTGGATATCAGCCCTCTGTCAGCTGTGGGGTTGGTGAAGTCCTTTTCCCATTCTGTAGGCTGTTGCTTTGTCTTGTTGACTGTGTTCTTTGCTCTACAAAAGCTTCTTAGTTTCAACAGGTCCCATTGATTGATTGTTTCTCTGAGTGTCTGTGCTCCTGGTGTTATATTTAGGAAGTGATCTCCGGTTCCAATGAGTTCAAGAGTACTTCCTACTTTCTCTTCTATCAGGTTCAGAGTAACTGGATTTATGTTGAGGTCCTTGATCTACTTGGACTTAAGTTTTGTGCATGGTGACAGATATAGATCTATTTGCAGTCTTCTACACATTGACATCCAGTTATGCCAGCACCATTTGTTGAAGATGCTTTCTTTTTTCCATTGTACATTTTTGGCTTCTTTGTCAAAAATTATATGTTCATTGGTTTACGGGTTAATGTCAGTGTCTTCAATTTGATTCCATTGGTCCACATGTTGGTTTTTATGCCAGTACCAAGCTGTTTTTATTATGGTAGCTCTATAGTAGAGCTTGAGGTAGGGAATCGTGATGCCTCCAGACGTTATTTTATTGTATATGATTCTTTTGGCTATCCTGGGTTTTTTGTTTTTCCATATGAAGTTGAGTATTATTTTTCCAGATCTGTGAAGAATTGTGTTGGTAATTTGATGGGGATTGTGTTGAATCTGCAGATCGCTTTTGGTAAGATTGCCCCTTTCACTACTTTAATCCTGCCTATCCATGAGCATGGGAGATCTTTCCATTTTCTGACATCTTCAATTTCATTTTTCAGGGACTGAAAGTTCTTGTCATATAGGTCCTTCACATCCTTAGTTAGAGTAACCCCAAGGTATTTTATATCATTTGTGGTTATTGTAACGGGTGATGTATCTCTGATTTGTTTGTCTGTTGTATATAGGAGGGCTACTGATTTTTTTTTTTTTTGGTTGATCTTGTATCCTGCTATATTGCTGAAGGTTTTATTACCTGTATCAGTTCCTTGGTTGAATTTTTGGGGTCACTCATGTATACTATCATGTCATCTGCAAATAGGGAGAGCTTGACTTCTTACTTTCCAATTTGTATCCCCTTAATCTCTTTATGTTGTCTTATATCTCTGGCTAGGACTTCAAGTACTATATTGAATAAGTATGGGGAGAGGGGACAGCCTTGCCTTGTTCCTGATTTTAGTGGTATTGCTTTGAGTTTATCTCCATTTAATTTGATGTTGGCTGTTGGCTTGGTATAGATTGCCTTTATTATGTTTAGGTATGTTCCCTGTATTTCTGATTGCTCCAAGACCTTTATCATGAAGGGGTGTTGGATTTTGTCAAATGCCTTTTCTGCATCTAGTGAGATGATCATGTGGTTCTTTTCTTTGAGTTTGTTTATATGGTGTATTATATTGACAGACTTTCATATGTTGAACCACCCTTGCATCCCTGGGATGAAGCCTACTAGATCATGGAGGATAATTGTTTTGATGTGTTCTTGGAGTCTGTTCGCCAGAATTTTATTGAGTATTTTTGCATCAATGTTCATGAGGGAGATCAGTCTGTAGTTCTCTTTCTTTGTTGCATCTTTGTTTGGTTTAGGAATCAGCGTAATTGAAACCTCATAGAAGGAGTTTGGTAATATACCTTCTTCTTCTATTGAGTGGAACAATATAAAGAGTATTGGTATTAAGTCTTCTTTGAAGATCTGGTAGAATTCTGCAGTGAAACCATCTAGTCCAGGGCTTTTTTGGTTGGGAGACTTTTAATGACTGATTCTATTTCCTTAGGGGTTATTGGACTATTTAAATGGTTTATCTAGTCTTGATTTAACTTAGGTATGTGGTACCTATCCAGAAAATTATCCATTTCTTTTAGATTTTCCAGTTTTGTGGAGTAGAGGTTTTTGAAGTATGACCTGATGATTCTCTGGATTTCCTCATTGTCTGTTGTTATGTCCCCTTTTTCATTTCTGATTTTGTTAACTTGGATGCTCTCTCTCTGTCTTTTGGTTAGTTCTCAAAGAACCAACTCTTTGTTTCATTAATCCTTTGTATTGTTCTCTTTATCTCTATTTAATTGATTTCAGCTCTCAATTTGATAATTTCCTGGCATGTGTTCCTCCTGGGAGACTTTGCTTCTTCCTGTTCAAGGGCTTTCAGGTGTGCTGTCAAGTCACTAGCGTGAGACTTCTTCAACTTCTTTATGTGGGCATTCAGTGCTATGAATTTCCCTCTTAGCACTGCTTTCATAGTATCCCATAAGTTTGGGTATGTGGTGTATTCATTTTCTTTGATCTCTAGGAAGTCTTTAATTTCTTCCTTAACCCATTGGTGATTCGGTTGACCATTATTCAGTTTCCATGAGATTGTAGGATTTCTGTAATTTTTTCTGTTGTTGAAATCTAACTTTAAACTATGGTGGTCTGATAGAACACAGGGGGTTATTCCAATTGTTTTGTATCTGTTGAGATTTGCTTTGTGGCCAAGTATGTGGTCGATTTTAGAAAAGGTTCCATGGGGTGCTGAGAAGAAGGTCTATTCTTTTTTGTTTGGGTGGAATGTTCTGTAGATCTTGATTAAGTCCATTTGAGCCATAACATCAGTTAAGTCCATTATGTCTCTGTTAAGTTTTAATTTGGCCGATCTGTCCAGAGGTGAAAGTGGGGTGTTGAAGTCTCCCACTATTAATGTGTGGGGTTTTATATGTGATTTAAACTTTAGTAATGTTTCTTTTACATATGTGGGGGCCCTTGTGTTTGGGGCATAAATGTTTAGAATTGAGACTTTATCTTGGTGGATCTTTCCTGTGATCAGTATGTAATGTCCTTTACCATCTCTTTTGATTGATTTTAGTTTGAAGTCTATTTTTGCTGGATATTAGGATGGCTACACCAGCTTGCTTCTTAAGACCATTTGATTGGAAAGCCTTTTCCCAGCCTTTTATTCTTAGGAGGTGTCTGTCTTTGAATTTGAGGTGTGTTTCTTGTATGCAGCAGAAAGGTGGGTCCTTTATTCGTATCCATTCTGTTAGTCTGTGTCTTTTTATAGGTGAATTAAGTTCATTGATATTAAGGGATATTAATGACCAGTGATTGTTCATTCCTGTTGTTATTTTTATTTTTTGTTGGTAGTGTGTGTGTACTTCTCTTCTTTGGGCTTTCCTGCTGTGGTGTTATCTATTGCCTGTTTTTTCATGGGTGTATTTGCCTTCCTTAGGTTGGAATTTTCCTTCTAGTGCTTTCTGTAGAGCTGGGTTTGTGGATAAGTATTGTTTAAATCTGGTTTTGTCTTGGAAGGTCTTGTTCACTCCATCTATGATGACTGAAATTTTTGCTGGGTATATTAGTCTAGGCTGGCATCCATGGTCTCTTAGTGTCTGCATTATGTCTGTCCAGGTCCTTCTGACATTCAAAGTCTCCATTGAGAAATTGGATGTTATTCTGATGGGTTTGCCTTTATAAGTCACTTGGCCTTTTTCCTTTCCTGCCCTTAATATTCTTTCTTTATTCTGTATGTTTAGTTGTTTAATTATTATGTGGCGAGGGGACTTTGGGGGGGGTATAGTCTGTTTGGTGTTCTATAGGCTTCTTGTATCTTCATAGGCATTTCCTTCTTTAAGTTGGGAAAGTTTTCTTCTATGATCTTGTTAAATATATTTTCTGTGCCTTTGAGTTGGTATTCTTCTCCTTCCTCTATCCCTATTATTCGTAGGTTTGGTCTTTTCATGGTGTCCCACATTTCTTGGACATTTTGGTTCATGACTTTGTTGGTTTTAGTGTTTTCTTTGACTGATGAATCTCTTTCTTCTACTGTATCTTCAACACCAGAGATCCTCTCTTCCATATCTTGTATTCTGTTGGTTATACTTGCTTCTGAAGTTCCTGTTTGTTTACTCAGATTTTCTATTTCCAGCCTTCCTTCTGCTAGTGTCTTCTTCATTTTTTCTATTTCTCTGTTCAGTTCTTGGACTGTCTCCCTTGCTTTTTCATGATTTTCTTTCAAGGACTTACTGTTTTCTTCTGCTTTAATTGTCCTTTCCTCTAGTGTTTTATAGTGTTCTTCCCACTTTTTTGTTTGTCTGTTCCTCTACTTTATGTTTGATTTCGTCTATATAAGGCTCTAGCCTCTTCATGATGTTACTTATAAGGTGGTTTTCTTCTTCTTCTTTTTCCATTCTGTGATGTTCAGTTCTAGCTGTTGGAGAAGGGCTAGGTTCTGGTGATGCTGTATTGCTCTTTATTTTGTTGTATGTACTTCTGCCTTGACGTCTGCCCATCTCTTCTTGGGTTCATTCTTGGTCTTATCAGTGTACTTGGTCCAGAGACAGCTGACAGATTTTGGGAGCCTCTCTCTGGTCCAGATGGAAGCTCTGGTCCAGTTGGTAGCTCTGGTCCAGATAAGAGTGCTGGCCGGATAGGAGCTGGGGGGCTGGAGTCTTGGGAAGTCCCCGGGGTCTCCTTATTTTGTCCAGATGGGATCTCCTCTTGTCAAGATGGGAGTTCCTCTGGTCTCTTGTCCAGATGGGAATTCCAGGGAAAGATGGAAGCTTGGGGCTGGTCTCTGAGTCTCAGGAAGTGGCTGGGGTTTCCAGCAGATGGGTGTGGGGGCAGGGTGTGGAGACTGCAGTGTCTGCCTGTAGTCTTGGAAAAGGGGAGCCTTCCTGCATGGCCTGCCGATTGGCCAGAAACTGGGGCCAAGTTTGGCAGGTCCTCCTGGGATGGCCTGTGTCCAGCAGTGGGACCCAGGGGCAGTTGCCTCTCTGACTATAACCCCAGGCACTCACCTGTGGTCCAGATGGGAGTTCCGGGGTGGACAGGAGCTGTGGGAAAGGTTTTGAGATTATCCTTTCCCCTTATTCTTTTACCATTTATTTATTTATTTATTTATTTATTTATTTATTTATTTGCCTAGTTTACCATTTCAAAGTTTCTAAGTTACTTGAAATAGTTTTGAATCTTGGAGAATTGAGTTGTGTACATATAGTGATGATGTTAGACCAGCAGGTGATGTTAGACCAGCAGGTGATGTTAGACCAGCAGGTGGACCCAATAATTGGAGGACTGAATTTATTAAAATGCAAAATACTGTGCATAAATATTAGAACCTGAGCTGAATCTCAAGCCATTGTTAACACCTGCCACAGTTTAAAACACCCCCCTCCTCTGTACACACACACTCCTGTGTTCCTCCTTTTTTCTCTGTCATGTCTACCCCCAGTGACAACAACACCTCTTGGGACAAAATGCTAGCAGACAAGTGACATACAGAAGATAAAATATTAGGATCAAAGGACAAGGTGAAAGGATTGAGTCATTTAAGGAAAATGATACATGAAAAAAAAAAAACTGTATGAACAGAACATGAAGTATCTTTGGGACAAAAGTCTGTGAATAATAGGCATTGAGCAAAGAGTCTAAGTACTAGAGACTGCTTGGTACTGGCATAAAAATACACACAGAGATCAAGAGAATAGAATAGAGTACTCAGATACATGTCCACATAACTTAGTCATCTAATTTTGACCAATTTCTGCACTACACATTGCAGAAAATACAGCATCTTCAACAACAGTTGGTGCTGGCCAAAGTGGCTACTACATGTAGATAAGTAAAACTAGATCCTTATCACCCTACACAAAAGTTAACTCCAAACTGATCAGGGACCGCAACAGAAGATCTGAAGCCGCTTAGAATAAAGGTAGGGATTATTTTATAAGATATAGGCATAGGCAAGGACTTTTAAACAAGTCTCTGGTCTCTCAGAAAATAAGACCAACAAGTAACTCATGGGATACCATCAAACTAAAAACGTTTCTAGGCAGCAAAGAAAACTGTCAATCAAGTGAAGAAGCAACACAGAATAGGAAAAAGTCTTTGCCCAGTTATCCATCCAATAGAGGATTAATACCTAGAATACCCGAAGAACTAAAAAAACTGAACATCAAGAAAAAAACTTGATCAAAAATCAGTCATAGATATGTACAAAGAATGAGAGAGAGAGAGAGAGAGAGAGAGAGAGAGAGAGAGAGAGAGAGAGAAATTGAGAGAGAACAAGCTAATAAACACTTTTAAAAGTAGTCAACAGCTGGCATAGTGGCTCACATCTTTAATCCCAGATAGATCTTTGTGAGTTTTAAGCCAGCCCTGTTTACATAGTGAGTTTCAGGACAGCTAGGGGCTACCTAGTGAGACACTGTCTTTAAAAAATAGATGGAGTAAAAATAAAAATAAAAAACTGGATATCATTATTCTATCAGAGAATGCAAGTTAAAAGTACTTTGAGATCCCATCTCATCCCAGCCACAATGGCTATCATCAAAAATCAAATGGCAAGTACTGATGAGGATGGGAAGAAAGGGGAATGTTTATTCACTCTCAATGTGAGTGTAAAGTCGTGAAGCCATTGTGGAGATCAGTGTGTAGCTTCCTCAAAAAGCTAGAAATAGATCTACTATGAGAACTGGTATACTACTCAGGACATGTTCCTTAAGGATACCACAATCCAACACAGAGTTACTTGCTAATCCAAGTATTTTGTTGTTTTATTTAATGTAGCTAGGAATCAGTTCAGATACCCACTAATAGGTAAAGGGAAAATGAAAAGTGATACACAGACACACAGACATACACACACAGTGGGATTTGATAGTTATAAAATTTCATGTAAAAATGAAATTATGAAATTTACAGGTAAAAGATGGAACTGGAAAAAATTATACCAAGTGAGGTGGGCCAGACTTAAACAGACAAATGCTGAGTGTTCTCACTCATATGCAGATCTGAGCTTCTGATCTTCATATTTATGTGTTTAACTTGGAACACTTATAGAAGCCAGGAGACCAGAAAAGAATCATTGTGGTGGGGATATGAGTCAAGGGAGGGTGGACATCAGAATATAGGTGCTATGAAAATAGAGAGGTGGTTTACTGGCAGTGGACAGGGAAAGGAGGCTGGAAGAGGCAAAAGGAAAAGGGAGAGGAACTGACCTACCACGTGATAAGCCAAATAAAAGCTATGAGAATTAGAAGGATGATAGCATATATAGATAATTAATGCTGTACCTGATACCCAGGGTTTCTTAAACAAAAATCCCAGTGCCAGGTAGGGAATATCCAATGAGTCTGTCAAGGAAGCCCCTGAGGCTGCCAAACAAACAGGCCCTTGTTATTCCTCTTGGTTGAAATTGTCAAAGAGCAAATTTAATAAAAGACAAAAAAATTCTAAGAGATATTGAAGTTACCAAGTATTAGCGAGAATGCAGAACAAAGTGAACATGCTCACTCATCGTTGGTATGGTGGGTGTACATTGGTACAAACACATTAGGAAGCCCTTTGTTGGTGTCCAATAAAGTCCAATGTATGCCCATCCATTATTTTCTGAGGTATCTGTCTGATGGAAATACACACTTACATAAACCATAGCTTTGGATGAAGAATTTCATAAGCAGCAGCACAATTCATAATAGCAAGATCTAGAAACTGAGCAAATGTCTGTCCAACATAGAAGAGATTTATATATATCTACTGTAGACTATAATTAAAGTGAATGTGCATGCCAAGTCATGATGAATCTTACCAACATCATACTTACTCAATAAAGCCAGGCTTAGTAGGACTCATGAGGACTTGTGAGAACTCCACAAAGAATGGGAGCAACAAACATAACCAAAGTGATTGAAATCAGGATAGCTTAGAGCCTTGGGGTAGAAGCGAGGGGAGGATATATGATAGAATCTTGGTAAAAGCATGGGATGTGTTGGTCTGTTCATAAAAATACATCAAGCTACATACTGCCAATTTATATGCTTTCCTATTGTGAGTAACTGTCCTCTGAGCCAAGCAACTGCCATCTTTGGGACTTCACCTATTCCTGCTTACCAAAGATCATGCAAACTAGATGAGTAGGGAGGGTCATGAGACTGTCACCTAAATATTCAGGTGTTCCCTACCACCTGTTGTGTACAACTCCATCTTATTACATGTAACACTATAGAGGAGCTAGAGTGCTGTCTTAGGGTTACTGTTGCTGTGATAAAACACCATGACCAAAAGCAAGTTTGGGAGGAAAGAATCTATTTGGCTTACACTTCCACATTAAAGTTCATTACTGAAAAATGTCAGGACAGGAACTCAAGCCAGGAAGGAACCTGGAGGCAGGAGCTGGCTTGTTCAGCCTGCTTTCTTTCAGAACACAAGACCATCAGCCCAAGATTGGCACCACCCACACTGGGCTGGATCCTCCCTCATCAATCACTGATTAAGAAAATAGCCTATAGATTTTCCTATGGCCCAAGCTTATGGAGGTTCTTAATTGAGGCTCCCTCTTCTCTGATCACTATATCCTGGGTCAAGTTCACATTAAACTAGTCAGCGTAAGTACAAAGGCCAGGAAGACTAGAAGAGCCAAAATCCATCTTTATAACTAGACTCTACTTATGAAGTTACTAGGAGGAACCCCTCATCCATGCTGGGTAGACTTTTCAGCTACAACCTGTTGGAGGAGGAACAACCATACCCCTATAAGCAACCCCTTACCTATTCTCTATAAGGAGACTCAGTAAAGTCATTGGTTTCTTAAAGTGAAATTTTGTGCCGTCATGTCTCAGTCTTTTGGGGCCCTTGGAGAAGGTGCAAACCTTTTTTGAAACTCCCCCCCATGAAAGAATTTCAGCAACAACCATATACACTATGGTTAGGTAAGAGTTCAAAAACCAAGAATTAAATAATTTTTAAATGTCTGGACTTGAGGCTGGAGAGATGGCTCAGGAATTAAGAGCATTTGCTGCCCATGGGTTGTGTCTCCAGCACCAGCATGATAGCTCACCATCCTCTGATAACTCCAGTTGTAGGTGATCTGATGCCTTCTTCTGCCCTTCTTGGGTACTACACATACCTGGTAGGCAAAACACACAAAAAGTGAAAATAAATAATAAATAAATCTTTTAAAAATGTCTAGATTCACGGCATTATATTTAGCACTAATTTACATCAATACACCTCCTGATTAGTAAAACTGAGTTTTAGAAAATGGCAGGAGTGAGATGTGACCTGGAGGAGCATCAGGGCTGGCAGTGACTTCCAGAGTCCATTAAGAGAATTGAGTGATAGTGAGGCAGTAGCTTTTTGTTTAATGCCACCTTGAGTTTGAGATTCCCTATGACCACACTTGGGGGTCAGGACTATGTGTGGGAGTTGGGAGAGGGAAGGATGCATTTCTGTATGCAATCACTGTCCTTCAGATGAGCCTACTGAAGGTCCTAGCTATGCACTATGGAGGGAGACATTTTTAACTCACAACTGTTATCTCCAAGGAGAAAACAAAAATAAGCAAAAACTGGAGGCCAAATATTTTATTGATACTTTTCTTGGAAGCTTCTGAAGCAGTGTGGGGACTCTTTCTTCTTGTAAGGAACCAACAGTATATTCTCAGGAACATGAGGACATGACAGTGATTGAGGGAGGTGAGCAAAGGAAATACATAGAGCAGGGTTCAGTTGGTACTGGGTTCTAGATTTTTCCTGGAGCACATGCCATGGCTTATTTATTATCCCATTGTACAGAGGCTCACAACTGCTGTAACTCTGGCTCCATGGAACCTTAACTGTCTTCTGGACTTCATAGGTAGTTATACACGTGTGCATATACCCATATATACACATAATTTAAAAAATATTAAAAACAAATGAATAAAATGTGAATGAGCTCCCCCGCCACCTGGTATATGTGTGTGAAGGGGTCTCTGTAAACACCATAGCCAGTAGAGTAATGATCCACAGGATGCAAGAAGGCAGTTAGGTTAAAGACAGCTCAGTAGCCAATGTTGGTATAAACTTTAGGAGTCTGACCCGAAGTAGTTTACTTTAGGCATATTTAAGCATAGCACAATTTGGTGAAAAATTTCCTGGTGATAATTAACTCAATCCCATGTGCATAAGAGAGCTTAAGACACGACTACATTGAAACTCTTTGTAAAGTACACAGGACATCATCTATAAAGATGGATTATATATATTAACTGGAAAAAAACAAGCTTATTATAAGGGTTTGGGGAAGGATCCATTGTGGTCTCAGCTGTCCAGATAGTACAAAGGTCACAGCTTATTAACCATGTCTGCCCCCAGTCTTCTAGATAGGAAACAGATTATATATACATCTCTCCCTTTGAAGAGACAACCCTGGGTGTTTGACATTCCTGGTTCCTCTGGTGCTTATCTATGAGCACAGAAACCTCCACACCTCTCACATGTCCCATTTTTATCACTTGGTAGAAGGGAGATGTAGAGTCTGATGTTAGCCTTCTAAAATGTATTTCCGACTATGCAGATATTATTTCACTAACTGGATAAATACATGCAGAATTCTTTTCATTAAAATTGGTATTATGAACCTAGAAAAGGGCTTTGACCTATCATCAAGGTGTCAGCCAGGCTGTTTGCCTGAGTAGCAGAAAGTTTCTAAAACTTACACATGGTGGGAGAGGGGGGCAAGCTGAGTCCAGAAGGGAAGCATCACCTGCCCCAAAACACAGAGAAAATAAGGGTGCAGCACTCAGAGTAGGAAAGAGATCACTGAGGAAGATCAGGGCATGGGATACATCATAGTGAGGTCACACATGCTGACACAGCACAAGGCCAGAAAGGTGTTCAACTCTTCCTGTTTGAACTTCTCCACCTCATGTACAGGGAAGGTCATTCCTTCCTACTGAGCTATTATGAAGATCAAATAAACGAGAGACTTTTTGACAAGCAAGAGAAAAGTCTCACCAACCATCATTTCTTTCAGGGAAGAGACCATATTTATTTGTGGGAAATGAAAGTCTTTAAAAAGCTACTTAGCTGCCCAGAAGTCAAGGGGGAATGATTTTCTTGGGGGTGAGTCTAGAAGCTCAGGAGCACTTCAAAGGCTTTGGGTGTCATCAGCAATGTGAAGAGTGAGAGACTGTGAACAATTTAAAGTTTCTAATAATACCAGGACAGCTAAATACAACAAGAAAAATTATATGGTATCACCTTCAAAGATGGCTTTGTAAATAATATCAGATGATGTGGAATACACCAAGTAAATTAATATGAGCTACAAATATATGAATAGGAAATGAGAAGGAACATCATCAAGTCAATTCAGAGTGTTGTGGGCTTACAGATGGACTAAAAAGATCTTTCATGTGAAAATGTATAAACTGAACACTGAGTTCCATTCCAGCACTGGAAAATATGCTTTAAAAATCTATATTTCTTAATGCTCTGTGCAAGACATAAAACTTTCAATCACATTAAATAAACAACTTTGAAATAAAAATACACATAATTTACAATGATTACAGTAACAAACAATGAATGCAACAACTTTTCTTGGAGTGACATGAACAAACAGCTACTCCCCCCAGATGGGTCATCAATGAAACTCCAAAGTAATAACTTTATCTAAGTTTAATGTGAAACAACCAATTTATTGGAATTACTTTTTTTTTCAGACAGGGTCTCAGGTTCTAGGGCTGCCTAGAACTTCCTATGTAGACCGGATTGAATTTGACCTCACAGAAGTCTGTATACCATTGCTTCCTGGGGGCTAGGATTAAAGTTGTGTGCTACCATGCCTGGATCAGTAGAATTACTCACAGGAGTATGACAGATGTTACTTACAGGACTGTCAATGACCCTCAAACAGTTGCACCTCTGAAAGGTCTTATCCCAGCATAGCTGTGTAGATAGAATCCTCCATCAGCTACTCTTCAGCTTTCTGTCTAATCCAGTGCCTCCTGACACCACAGGCAGCTAGGCAGGATCACAAGCAGCTATAAGAGGGATACAAAAAGGGGTGCCTGGAATCCCAAGTGTAGACCTAATGACCCTCCTGAACTCTCCTTTCATGAGGGAATCATGAACAGGCGTGAACTTGTTGAAGTGCACCTGTCGGTAATCACAGCTGCTCTGATAAAAATAGTAATATCTTTTATGCTCTGAGGACAGTGTTACACAACACAGCAGTACCAACAGCATTAAAAAAATACCTACAGGCTTGACTATAAAATTCCACTTCTTAAATCTGAAAGTTTCAAGTAGTCCATTTGACTAGAAAGTAGACATTGGATTCCTTCAAGCTTTGTGATGAATTTCTTCATAGTCTATTCAATTTTGTTCTTGACACCATGTTCTCAAACAGCAATGTTTCTTATCACACACACACACACACACACACACACACACACACACACACACACAGAGAGAGAGAGAGAGAGAGAGAGAGAGAGAGAGAGAGAGAGAGAGAGAGAGAGATATCTCACCAGAAAGATGGTTATGGATATGAATCTCAACCCTTAAGTCTTAACTATGGTAGTTATTCTTGATTGATAACTTGATTGAATTGAGAATCACCTAGGAGATTGACAAAGCATGCCACAGAGGATATGAGGGCCTCTCCAAAGAACATTCACTGAAGAGTGAAGACCTTCCCTGAATGTGATGGTACAATCCTCTGGGCTGAGAATTAAACAGGGGAAGGAAGAAACTAGTAAGCACAGGCAAGTGCCCTCTCTCTGCTTTCTGGAGTAAGGTAGCAACCACAAACATGCTCTCTCTCTCTGTCTCTTGGCCAAATGAGATGCTCTGCTAGGCCATACCCTCCTTGCTATGATGGACTGAAACTTCCAGAGCCATGAGCCAAAAAAATATTTTCTCTCTTATGTTGTCAGTATCAGACATTCTGTAATCTTATTCTGATTTTGTTTTTCAGGCCTGGGATGGAACCCCAGGTTTTACACTTAGCAGTCTAGGACTATACCACTGAGCTACATCCTCAGTACATTTTTTTAAAAGACAAACTATGTAGGTCAGCCTGTCTTAAACTTATTACATTACTCAGATTGGCTCTAACTCATGATCCTTATGCTTCAGCCTCATGATGCGTCTGAACAAACCAAAAGTCAAATTAGAAAAGTTGTACCACTTATGTCCCCACTAACTGGATTTTGGATGGCTTGTTCCTGGTGAAAGTTAGCTATTTGGAATGAAGCAAAAAGGAAAATGTTATCATCTAAACCCAGACCTTGGCAGCTGGACCTATGCTCACAGAGTTATCCAGACTCAGTCACAGGATGGGCTTAATCATGGCAACTCTGTCCCCTCCAGGAGCTCATCACAGGACCACATTTTCAGATTTTTATTACCCATGTAGCAGGCTGCCATACTCCCAGGATAGTATCGTAATTCATCCAATTCTGTGCACCTCCACAATAGGTCATTTATCTGAGCCTCACCAGGTGGCCTGGGAATGATGACTGAAGAAAGGGCTCCATTGTTTGATAATAATTTGCAACAGCCTGGGGAAATATTTTCTATCTTGTAAAATAATGTTCTGCATAAACAGAGACACACATATCCTGGAAGAGGAAAGAAAAGAGAGACTTCTTACAGAAGCTAGTCCACATAGGAAATCAATTTCATCCGTGTAGATGTGTAGTGACATTGAATTCCCTGTGGCTGTTTCCCAGACTCTGAAAGAACTTCCTGCTTAGGATGAAAGCAGTTCTCCATCATCTTAGATGATTCAAGAACAGATCTTGTGATGCAGCTTTGGGTGCTACTGGTATCTCAAGGAAGTTCAAAAGGCATGGGGGATAAAGAAGAGAGGGGGAACCTAAGACAAACAGACCACACTTCCTACTCTCCAACACCTTCCAGAAATGCCATCAAATTATGATATCAACAGCTTGATGCCCCGATGAAGCTGGTGTCCTCATATCACTTCAATAACCAGGTGGGGACCACAATTTCAATATGTGAGTTTTTGGGACCAGTCAAAACCCAAACTACAGCAGAAAGTGACCCCACAAAGCACTGAGAGAGGAATGAGAAAAGCAAAGAGGCAGAATACTGAAACACTTGAGTTTGTTAACAAGTCACTACTGTGGTCTGTCAGGGTTCCTTCCATTGGTGACATGATATAGAAAGCATTAGGTATCATTGCATCTGAGAAGTAAGGGACCTAAATGGTATGTCATTGTAAGTTGTAGTTTATAGGAAACTGAGGATGAATGCAATTGCCTCTGGAAATGTTGTGGGATGGACTTCAGAACTCTGAGAGGCAAGGAAGATACAGATTTTGTTACAGTGGAAAGATATTCGGAGGGGCTCTTTCATCCTTGTGTCTGTTGAGTGTTCAGGATGAATCATCCTTGTATGATAGAAAAGCCACAGGTTTTTGCATCAAGAAGTCTAGTTTACACAGAAACAGTGGGTGCTCCAGTGAAGGAGCTTGGTTAGGACAAAATCTTCAACAAGCCCTCTAAAAGCTTTTTGGCAGCTGGGCAGTGGTGCTACCAAGTGAGTTCCAGGAAAGGCACAAAGCTACACAGAGAAAACCTATCTCAAGAAACAAACAAACAAACAAAAATCTCTTTGGCTTATTTCTGGGCTTGTAAAGCAGTGACCCATTTGGCCTACAGGAACCTGGAAATCATTATATCTCTTCATCTTGTGAGTCTTTAATCAAGAAACACATTTTCTTCCAGAATCTCCAATGTATCTCTGGTTTTTGTCCACCAGGAGAATCAAATGAAATTGAAATCAGGATGCCTGGGTTCAGTCAGTTCATACTTCCCCAGCCATGCTTCAGTGAAAATCAGAGAGTTGTTGGATCACCATCCCATGAGGCAGCTGTCAGTTAAATAGATTGGCATTGTCTTTGAAAAAGACTTACATAAGCTGGGATCTCTCAAGTGCAGATACTGAAATAAGAATTCAGTAGCAAGTGGCTTTCTTGTAATATAAACCTGTAGGCTTTCCATCATGATTTTAGCTGTGTTGGACCATCATTTCTTTTTTCTGTATCTTCTTGGGTTCATACATGGTAAAGCAGAGCATCATGGAGCATGCAGCAAAACCAAGCGCCTCACCTCATGGGAGGCAGGAGGTGAGAGTGAGAGAGGAAGTCAGAGGACAAGAAGTATCTTCCAAGGACAAGCCCAAGTGACTTATTTTCTTTAGCCAGCCCTCTTCTTAAGTTTCTACCACCTTCCTATAATGCCATCAGAGTATGACTCCATCTGTACACTTGTACCTTGATGAATTTAGGGGCCTCATTGTGCAATCCCCTCAGAAGTACTGTCAGATTCAGACAGAGCCTAACCATGTGAAACTTTGGGTTAGACACTTCATATCCAAAGTATCATTGAAAGTGATCCCTGAGCACAGGTCGGGGAAAAGGGAAGTGAAAGAAAATGTTATTTGAGCAATGATCTGGTTACTACTGTGGACAGCTGTGCTAGCTAATTTTATTTCAACTTGACATAAGCTAGAGTTATCTGAAGGAAGAGAACCTCAATTGAGAAAATGCCTCCCTAAGATCAAGCTGTGGTGTATTTTCTTAATTAGATGGAGGAGGACCCAGTCCATGGCTAGTGGTGCCATCCCTAGGCTGGCAGTCCTGGGTTCTTTATAGAAAGCAGGCTGAGCTAGCCATGGGGAGCAAGCCAGTAAGTGTCACCACTCCATGGCATCTGCATCAGCTCCTGCCTCCAGGTTCCTGTCCCTGTTTATGTTCCTGTCCTGACTTCCTTTCAATGATGATGATGAAGAGTGACATGGAAGTGTAAGCCAAATAAACCCTTTACTCTCCAACTTGCTTTTTGGTCATGGTGTTTCATCACAGCAATAGTAACCCTACATAAAATAACAGCCAAGGCTTACTCTAATGAGAAATTATGGGATATAATAAGGAAAGCACTGGGTATAATTACATCTTGAGAGATGAGGAATTGAAAGTATTTTCCAAGTGTAAAGCAGTGGGAAGCACTAAGCTGGAGTGCAAAGAAGCTTTCGGTAGGAGGGTGGACCAGCCACTGGCAATGTTTGTTGCAGGAGGAAATTAGCTTGAATCAAAAAGGGTTTTCATTTTATCTTTGTCTTGGATTTGTGGAAATGTTTTGGAATTCTTCCCTGTCTTAGATACATCCTTTTTACTTTGGGAATGGTTCCATTGACCATGTCTGTGGTGTCACTGTTTCCCTGGCCTTAGAGGATCAATCTAGTGATTGGTTTCGGCCTTGAGACCAGTCACTCATTTTCTCCCTTGAAAAATGTTTCAGAACACAAAGACTAGACAACTAGCATCACTGCAAAGGAATCACATACATTCCATTTATGTTGACAACTGGGACACAAAACCTCTCTTGCTTTCTCCTATTGACTGCTGTCCACATCTCATTCTTGTGACAAACTTCTGTTTTTCCTAGTTTGTTTTCTGTTGCTTATTATTGGCACAGTGTTAAAGTGTTTTTATTTTTGTTTTGAGATAGGGTCTTGCTTTGTAGCCCTAGCCCTAGCAAATCTATAACTTAGTTTGTAGACCAGGCTGACCCTGAACTCATAGAGATCTGCTTGCTTCTGATTCCCAAGTCCTGTAATTAAAGGCATGTTCTATCACACCCAGCTTGAGATGTATTTATGAACACTCAACTAAAAAAATATTGAATACAATAGAAGTGTCCCGGTTTTTTCTTTTGTGTCAGACCAATGACGCATTGATTTAATGTCTATTCACCTCTGTCAGTGGGCACACACACCAGCAGAGAAAAGTCTCTGTGCAAAGCAGGCATTGATGTAAAGCTGCAGATGTGTTTAGCATTGGAAAAAATGTATGTCTATCTATCTCATTGATCAGAAGAGCACAAACATGTCTTCACATATTTAGTTAGATTTTAATGGGAACAAAGCCGTTAATCCCAAGCTCTCTAGAATAAAGGAAATCTGTTTGCCTTTTCAAAAAATATGAGCATTTAAGATGTGAGTTAAGTAATCCTTTGGACAGCAGGCACCCATACCTCACTGTATTAAATGTTTTTCAATCATCCACCTTGTTCATTATGGAAAAGTAAATTTACTTAGCTACTAAATACCAAATGTTCACTTGGAGAACATTACAGAATGTGATCAAGAGATTTTCTTTCTTGTGAAATAATCGCCTCAAAACTGCATAAACACTAAGTGAACATCTTCCAGGGAACGTGGGCAGGAGCCTTGACAACTGCAGATTTAAGTGCCTAAGAAAATTCTTCTGTCCTTTCTCAAGGCAGCTGTAGCTTGCCTCTCAGCCACATTGCTCTCCTGTGGGGAAAGCCTGAAGTGGGGTGTGTACAGACTTCTGCCAGGAGGGAGGCAAAGAAGTCTTGTATTTTTTCATGGCCAGACACTGTCTTGCTGTATAAGTAGTTGTATACTTCCCCATGCCTCAGTTTCCTGACTATAAAAGGCACGTAAGAGATTCTTTTAAATTCCATTCTGTGAACTAATAAATAAGCTTAGCTATAAGAGCTTGGTAGTTGAGTCTTATTGGGGTTTATCTATAATATTTTATTTCCTTTCAATAACAAAGTAAGGATAAAGATAATAGTAGTAGATCTTGCACCACTGTGGGTACTTCATACACACTGCCTAACCTAATTCACACCATGGTCTTTTTTCCTGGGTTTGAGATCAGGAAACAGAGATACAGAATAGTGAAGTAATTTGCCTATGCTCCCACTATAAGAAAGTAAATGAAAAAGTAAGCATTTATATCTAGAATATTTGGTCCAGAATTAAGCCAATATGTTGTCCTGTCTCTTCCAATAATGCATGATCAAAGAAACACTGCTATTGTGGATTCTATGCAGGGTCTCTACCACTGATTCATGTCCCCAGCCCCTCATTGGAATATTTTAGGCAGGGCCTCTACCACTCAGCAATACTTCAACCTCAACTACAGACCATAGATTCTTAAACCATGGGTCATGGCCACATATGGAATCACATAACTAAATGTAGAGGTTGTAAACAAATTGACAACAATAAAAGACTTCTGAATAAGCAAAGACAAAAATTACTTAAAAAATAAACATGGCTATGGGATCTTTCTGGTGGTGCTTGCCCATGTTCTGTCACCCAGCTTCACTGCAGTCATGTCCTACACCCTATTCCCAATAGTTTCACTTGGGCCACACACAAGGCAGCACCAATGAATGTTACCAGAAACACCGTGGCTCAGATTCTACTTACATGTAGAATTATGTATTGTGGTGTTTTCAGTCTACATACAAAGATTTCTGCTTTATAGAAGCATCACATTTTAATTACAGCACAAAAAAGGGCTTAGAAAGTTTAGAAATCCATCATCCCTCAGCATGGGTCAAATCAGTATGTCTGGATTGTATATGCTATAATGTTTGATCAAAAATGCAGTTTGAGTTGCTGGTTTGAGATTCATAAAAAGTCATTGTAATGACTAATCTTGGTTGTCAACCAGACTGCATATGGAATCAACTAAAATCTAAGTGTTGGATACCCCTGGGAGGGGTTTTCTTCATCAGATTATTTGAAGCAGGAAGATGCACTTTAAATCTGGCCCATGACTTCTAGTGGTGACCCACATAAATAAACATGGAAAAAAGGAAACTCTGTTTTCTAACACTTGCCCTCACTCTTCCTGGTAAGGCTATATATCCTGCTTCTGGGTCATTCCTTCACTCTGTTAGAGCCTACTTCTGCAGGATTCCAATGTAGACTTAAAACCAACAGCTCTCCAGAAACCCTAGAGGCCTTCAGTGCCAGACAGGGAATGCTGAGACATCCAGTCTCATGGACTGAACAACTATTGGATTCTTAGCCTGTCTATTATTAGACATTAGCCATTATTGGACTACCTAAACACATCCTATAAGTTTTTTTATTATCTCTTTCTCTCCATATCACACATACACACACACACACACACACACACACACACACACACACACACACACACACACACTGTTCCCTAGAGCAGTTGTTCTCAATCTTCAAGTCACATATTTGATATCATGCATATCAAATATTTTTGTTACTATTCATAACAATAGCAAAATCACAATTATGAAGTAGCAACAAAGTAATTTTATGGTTGGGGTCATGACAACATGAGGGAGTGTATTATAGGGTCACAGCATCAGGAAGGTTGAGAACCGCTGCTCTAGCAGACCCTGACTAATATAGTCATTAAGTAAAATTTGGCCTGTGATTAGGACAGAATTTCCAATAATTTCTGAAATGGCCCTAAACCCACTTCAGCCAGTTTGTACTATGTATTTATGTGCATCAGTGTTGTTGTATTAACAAATCACATATCAACTCTGAAAATCTTTGAAGACACTCTAGCTCTCTCTATGCCCTGCATCATCAAAGATTCAGCCAAATTTAATTCTCCTTGTAAAAATTAGGACAACACATCCATCTCATTAGTATGCAAATCTGTTTTAATCTTTTAAAAATAGTAAAATTATACACATACTAAAGCAGTGTATGAAAATAAATTCATGGGGCTGGTGAGATGTTTCAGCAGTTAAGAGCACTGAATGCTCTTTCAGAGGACCCAGGTTTGATTCCTAACACCTGAATGGTAGCTCACAACCACCGTAATTCCAGTTCCAAGTGATCTGACATCCTTTTCTAGCCTCTTACATGTACACAGATGTATATGTGGACAAAACACCAATGCACATAAGACAAAATTTTTAATTAAAATTAATTAATTAAAAATAAATTAATAATTTATTTTACCATTTATCATCAGAAAATGTTTTGTTGTGTATTTTCTCTGATTCTCATACACATATGATTTACATGTACACAAAATATTCTTGGGGAAAAGGAGTCACAAGAGTCTAAAAGGCAAAGTAGAGAGTGAAACTTACTGATTAAGCAACAAAAGTAAAAGGTATATATTAAGACACGGAATTTTAAATTTAACCTTTTAACTGAAACTAATGCAGAAAGGGTGTCTGACAAGTTGAGGATGGAGTCCAGCAGGACCTCATCACTTTCTTGGACCTCTTGCTTCTGCTTCATTTCTGGGGTTCTGAGCTGTCACTTGTGGTTTTGATCTTAGTCATTCTGACAGGTATAAGATGGAATCTCGGATTCAACAATTCACGCTCTTGCAGTCCCTCCTCCTTCTTGACAGTTGGACACCTGGAGCTCCACCTGGGGCCTGGCCGAGGATCTCTGCATCCACTTCCAGCTGGATCAGGCCCTCTGGATAAGTGAGACAATAGAATAGCTTGATCTGTTTGGAGGCACCCAGGCTGTGGGACCGGGACCTGTCCTTGGTGTATGAGCTGGCTGTTTGAAACCTGGGGCTTACACAGGGACACATGCTCAGCCTGGAAGGAGGGGACTGGACCTGCCTGTACTGAATCGATCAGGTTTAAATGAGTCCCCAGGGGTGTCTTGGTCCTGGAGGACATGAGAATGGAGAGGAGGGGCTGGGGGGAAGGTGTGGGTGGGGACGGGAGTGGGGAGGACAGGGGAACCCATGGCTGATGTATAAAATTAAAACACATAATAATAATAATAAAAAAGAAATTAAACAAACAAAAAAAGATGGAATCTCAAAGTAGTTTTGATTTGATTTTCCCTGATGTCTAAGGATGTTGAACATTTCTTTGTTTCTCAGCCATTTGAGATTCCTCTGTTGAGAGTTCTCTGTTTAGATCTGTACCCCATTTTTTAACTGGATTATTTAGTTTGGTGATGTCTAGTTTCTTGAGTTCTTTATACATTTTGAATATTAGCCCTCTGTCAGAGGAGGAGTTGGTAAAAATCTTTTTCCATTCTGTAGGCTGCCATTTTGTCCTATTGATGGTGTCCTTTGCCTTCCATAAGTTTTTCAGTTTCATGAGGTCTCTTTAATTGTTGATCTTAGTGCCTGTACTTTTAGTGTTCTGTTTAGGAAGTTGTCTCTTGTGCCAATGTGTTCAAGGATTTCTCCTCTATTAGGTTCAGTGTATCTGGTTTCATGTTGAAGTCTTTAATCCACTTGTACTTGAGATTTGTGCAGGGTGATGGGTATGGATCTATTTGAATTCTTCCACATGCTAACATCCAATTAGATCAGCACCATTTTTTGAAGATGGGGGGGCAATGTAGAAACCTAGTGTAGTGGGAACTTCCTGGAATCAATGAGAGTGACCCTACCGAACTTTCCTAGTAATGGAGGATATGGAGCCCAAACAAGAAATCTATAACCAGGTAAGGCTCCCAGCAATGGGACTGGACACCAACCCAGTCACAAAACCTTCAACCTACAATCTGTCCTGCCTGCAAGATGTGCTGAAGTAATGATGGTACAGAACTTGTGGGAGAGGCCAACCAATGACTGGTCCAAATTGAGGCCCACACCAACACCACCATGAGAGGGAGCCCATGCCTGACACTGCCTGAATGGATGGCCAGGAACTAAAGGCAGGAAAACCCAGAGACACAGGATAGAACCAAACATAACTGGCAAAAAAAGAAAGTCAATAAAATGATTCCAAATTATATTCTGCTATTTATCAGAGAGGCATCATGCAGCAACTGATGGGAACAGATGCAGATACCCACAGCCAAACATTAGGCACAGACAGAGGAACCACACAGAAGACAAGGAGGAAGGATTACAGAAGCCAGAGGGGTTGAAAATACCACAAGAATGCAGCTGACAGAATCAACCAAGCAGGGCTCATAGGGGCTCACAGAGACTGGTGGAACAAACATGGGTCCTGTAGGGGTCTGAGCTAGGTCTTCTGCATATATGTCATAGTTGTATAGCTTGATGTTCTTGTGAGCCTCCTAACAGTGGGAATGGGGGATATCTCTGACTCTTTGCCTGTGCTTGAGACCATTTTCCTCCTACTGGGCTGCCTGGTCCAGACTTGATATAAGGGTTTGTGCCTAGTTTATTGTAACTTGTTATGCCATGTTCCATTGATATTCCTGGGAGGTCTGCCATATTTTTAAGGGAAATGGAGGAAGAATGGATCTGGAGAAAGAGGAGGTGGCGGGGGATGGCTGGGATGAGTGGAGAGAGGTTAAATTGTGGTTGGGATGTAATATATGAGAGAAGAAGAAAAAGGAAAAGAAAGATAAAAGTGATTGAATTTACATTATATTTAGCAAGTGTAATACAATGTACAGCCTGGCTATTAACACTCAATAAGAGAATGAGATAACTATATATTAAATTAGTTCCCAACTTCAGATTCTTTTAATCTGTCTTCCATTTGGTGGAGAAGGGTATCATTTTCATAATTTCTTCATGAGGACTAGAACTGAGCTTGTAAAGAGGACCTCAAGAGCCACTGTGAAGACTACAGGAGGATGTCAGTGGCTACTGGTGTGTGTCACAGCTCATAAACTGCTCTAGGTGTTGTCTTCAGCTCTCTCTCTGCATGTGTGTCTGTGTGTGTTGTATGCCATGTCACATGTGTGCTTCCCTCTACAGTATCTAGACTGTGTATTCCCAGGCCATGTGTCCCTAATCCATGTGTTCCTATGTGCATATGTACATGAGCTGTGCTTCCAGGTCATGTGTTTCCAGTATATGTATACCCTGGTTGCAAGTGTTTACAGACTGTGTGTCCCCAAGCCATGCATATACCAGTACACATGTTCCCCAGCTGTGTGTGCCAGGCCTCGCATATTAGCATCAGCCTGTTTTTTGCAAAAAGGTTTCTTTTTATGTCAGCAAGCAGAAATGGTTTATTTGTCCCATGATGGCCCATATTGTGGAAAAACAGCCTCACTCTCCATTAGTGGGCCAGGGAGCAAAGTCAGGCATTGCTTTTAAAAAAAACAAACAAACAGGGCAACAACAAAGACTTTCAGAATGAAACCGCTGAGGCTTCCTCCTCAGTGCCTCTCATGGCTCTGCTAATTTCTGTTATTCTCAGAGGGGAGACTCAGCAACTAGATGTGAACTGCGAGACTCAGGAAAAATGGCTGTCACTAGTGGTACATGATACTTCAATTAATTTTCTGCTCCTATAAGAGGGACACTAGAGATGGAGTAATGCATGAAGAACAGAGGTCTATTTCATTGCTGTTTTGCAAGCTGGGTGAAACAACTTTAGGGCCTTCTTGTGGCATCATGCTATGGGGGAAGGGCTGTCTTCCCTATCACAAACCCATTCCTGAACTAACACACTCCTATTGTAATGGAGAGCTATGAAGGTGTTAGAGGGACAGGGGTAGATTAAAAAAAAAAAAAATGCAAAAGCCACCTGAGTGTCTTCTTGTTCCCAGAACACATTTCAAGGAAAAATGGTGGGAAAGTATAGGGGTAGGTATCTAGACAAAACCAAAAGGGGGAAGGGAAGGACCCAGGGAATCTATCTAATCCAGAGGTCTATTTGGTGTGCTCCTAGGCTTAGGGTTCATCCCATCCTGAGGGATAAAGCTGCCATTTCTGATTTCTTCAAAGCTGGGTCTTCTTTCTTTCCTGGATATTCAATTCTTTATTCATCCCAAGAACCAAACTTGGCAATGACCTAAATGACTATTAGCATCCCCATTACAAGTACCAATGCATTTATGACAGCATAATCCTCATGATTTAATCACAGTATGTGTGTGTGTGTGTGTGTGTGTGTGTGTGTGTGTGTGTGTGTGTGTGTGTTGCAGAAGTTTGACCCAGGGACACACCTTCTATACAAAAATCCTTTCATTGAGCTATATCCCTAGTCTCTCATTGGTGGATTCTAGACAAGTATTCAACCACCTACTTCCCTTTTAACTTTTTTATTTTGAAACAAGGTCACACTAAGTTGCCCAGGCTGAACTTGAACTTGTGGTCTTCCTGTCTAAGCTTCCCGAGGAGCTGGCATGACAAGTCTGGACACCAGGCTTGGCTTAATCATATCTTCAAGTTCCAATCTCCTAACTCTGTTGTGTTGGACATTAAGTCTCCAAGAGACAAGCACAGAGGACACATTCAAATCATAGCATGAGGTGGGGTGCTATGTTGTAGGGTCAGGAATCCTGTCGCCTCTCTCATCAATGCACAGAACATTGGGAAAACAACTGCTGAGTTACTCACTCTGCCCCCAGCTATGGAGAAAGTTGCAAAGCTCATTCAGGAGAGAACTGTGACACACACAGGTGACTCACACACAGTGAGCAAAGTAAACAGGACTCTCCCCACAGGAACTTCATTGCTCAGCAGGAGAGAGGTGCTTAAAGTAGCAATGGCAGCTATGGTCCTGGAATCAGAAAGTGTGGTCAACATTGGAAGTAAAAGGTGAGGCCCATTAGTGCTTGTCTTTTGCTGTGGGTGGGGTGGGGCTACAATGACATGTGACTGCTAGGGTGGGGAGGATGGCTCAAGGGGTAAAGTGCTTGCTCTGCAAGCATGAGGACCTGTGTTCCATTTCAAAACTTCATGTAGAATTGGCAGGTCACACTTTTGTAACCACAGCTATGGAGAAGCTAAACCAAAAGGACCCTGGGACTGACTGGTCAGCCAGTCTAGATTGACTAGTGAACTTTGGGCCAATGAGAAACCAGCTGTATCTTAAAAGATGTGAACAGTATTCCTGAGGTTGATGTCTAAGGCTGTTCTCCAGCCTCCACATGCACATGCAAACATGTGTACATGTGCTTCCACACACAGGCTTCAACACACATACACACATACACACATACATACATACATACATACATACATACATACATACATACATGCATATATACATACGTACATACACATGGGGGCGGGGAGAGAGAGAGAAAAAGAAAGGGTGTGTATATCTGAATGTTATGAAGAAGGCACCAGAAGCATAGCAAAGTGTCTTCCAAAGTTCAAATATTGACCTGGCCACTTATACTACCCAAAATGCTTGGAGTTTCCCTTCTTTATAGATGGCGGTTAAAGTAATAATTTCTTGATTCCCAACTTGCTTTGCACATGATTGACTTAGAAGGAGACTCATATAGTGATGCTACAGAAGTGCTTTATGACTGCAGAACTATTATGCAGAAGCCTAAACGGTGAGCTGAAACTAGCAAAAGAAAGAGTGAAGAGGACATTTCTAGTTTGAGAGAATGAAACCTGAAAACTCTAAAGCTTGAATCGAGCAAGGATGCCAGCACCTGGAGAGAACCATTCAAGGACAGAATAATGCAGAAGCATGGGTTTCAGGTAACCAAGGATGCTCCAGGCATTTCAAGTGCAATATGGAAGCTCCTAAAGGGTTAGACACAGAAGAAGGCATGATCAGTGGTGCAGATTAAAGATGCAGTGGAGGATGAGCCCAGGATTCAAACTCTTTCCACCCATGAATCTTTTATACCTGAGAACTATTACATGACCATGATATATAGATACATAAAGCAGGCATACAAATCAAACATTTACTGATGAGTCATAAAAATGTATTTTCAAACAACTCTTTGGTACACATATCATTTTATCAGTTATTAAAGATGAAAATACTTTTCTATGCTACTGGGATGGTGTGCTTTGGTTATCTTTACTATTTTTATGTAAAGAAATCTTGGCTGAATATTCGATACTACAGGATGCAGAAAATCTGGAACATGTTCCATAGCTGATCAGTGTTTGACTGTATGATTGTCAGAGCTGAGATTATCACTTTATGTAAATAACATACATACACACACAAACACACACACACATTTTAGAAATTGATGGAAATCTGTCTGAATCCTAGCTTCTTACAATGATTAAAAAAAAAAAAAACAAACCTCAAGTCAGCAGCACAAACACGGATTTTTTTTTTTTAAGTTGAGCACTCTAACACAACACAGTCAATAGATATCCTAATTTGATCCTTACATGCAGAGGAAATGGAGTAGGACTAGAAACTCTTATTTTCTACAATTAAATTATTTATGTTTCAGGGCTAGAGAGATGGCTTAGCCCTTAAAAAATTCTGATGTTCTTGTAGAGGACCCAGGTTCAGTTCCTAGTAATCACATGGTAGTTGACAACCATATGTAACTCCAATCTCAGGTACTGATGCCTTGATCTAGCCTCCACTGGTTCTTCATGCATATGGTAGACATACATGCATGAAGGCAAAATACTCATATACATAAAAGAAAAACATTTTAAGTTATTATGTTTCTATAAAAGCAGAAAACTTTGTATGTATAGTAAAAACACTGCAATTCATAACATAAAATAGTCTCAAGTCTTACCTGAGGTGATTCAGGCAGCACAAGGTTTGTATCTTGAGTCTTCAGGGCCAGTGCTATAGTGAAGGTAGGCTATGTAGCACAGGCTAATGCTGCTAGAAAAATCTTGGCTTTATCATGCATTTGATTTTCAGTTAACACGTTCAGTTAACGTGTTGTGTTTAGAGACCTCTGAGTGCTAACAAACTTTTGAGACTTACCCATGCCCCCATATTCAGTTATTTGGTTGTACAGACCACCATTTAGAAGCTGTGATACAGCTTATTGCTTGGTCTTCCTTGAACTTTGCAGAAATCATCAGAGAAAAGCTATGATCTATGTTCTGTTTCCTTGAATCCATCACAGGCCTTCTCAGGGCATCATTTTCCAAGAAGATGAGGCAGATGCAACATGATGCCATCATGTGTTTCAGGGATCAGAAGCCTAGAGAAGAATAATTTTGTCCAGATCCTATGTGACTCTCAACTTGCATGTAAGAATGGGATAAAGGATTATTATCATCATTATTATTATTATTATTTATAATAATAATTATTATTATAAAGGAATACGGGTTCTGTCAAAAAACAGAGTGAGATGCATGGACTTAAAATGCAAAGACCCACAACTCACCAATGTACAGACAATAAGAGACTATACACTGTTCAGTCCTAAATGGAGCACCTATGTTGCACATCTCCTCCCAAGGCTAAAGGATAATTGTAGAAGAGGGGTGAAAAAACTTTAAGAGCCAGCAGTAATGTATGGGCACAAGAAAATATTTCTTTGTGGTCACAACAGGACAGCTGTATTTATGAACTGACAGCAGTTGTGATAACACACACAAACCTTCTTCAAGCTCAAGCCAGAACAAATCCTAGCCTTGAGAGGGGAGGTGTGTAGTTAGAGTTTTTCTGCCTGGCCCAGTCAGGACAAATCTCTCTTACCTGCCAGTCCCACAGTCGCTCAGACCCAACCAAGAAAGCACATAGAAACTTACATTGTTTACAAACTGTATGGCTGTGGCAGGCTGCTTGTTATCTACTTCTTCTATCTTAAATTAACCCATTTCTGTTAATCTATACTTTGCCACATGGCTTGTGGCTTACTAGTGTCTTTACATGTTGCTTCTCATGGCGGCGGCTGGCGATTAGATGTCTCCCCCAGCCTTTTACTTCCCAGAATTCTCTCCTCTCCTGTCCCGCCTATACTTCCTGCCTGGCCACTGGCCAATCAGAACTTTATTTGCACAGAGCGATATCCACAGCAGAGGTGGGCATGAAATCCCACTGCTATTGGGAGCTATTGGTAATTGATAGCTGCTGGAAGACACTAAGTCAGTTTTCTTTAAGAGTATATCCCCAGATACATTAACCACATTCAAGTAGAAGGCCATACATCCATGAATATATGGGCAGAATAAACTGCACTCAATATGTGAAATAAAAAACAGAACACAGCAAGGTGGCAGTGGCACATGCCTTTAATTTCAGCACTTGGAAGGCAGAGTCAGGTGGATCTCTGTGAGTTCAAGGCTACCTGGTCTATAGGGCAAGATCCAGGACAGGTACCAAAACTGTATGGAGAAACCCTGTCTCAAAAAAAAAAAAAAAAAGGACACAAAATTGGATGGGTAGGGTGTGGAGGCTGGATTTGTGAGGAGTTGTGTCAAAACCCATCATACAAAGTTCTTAAAAAACTAGTAAAAAAAAAAAAAAAAAAGGAAAACAAATAAATATACTTGTTTAACATAAGTTTGGTAGAGAAGTGAGTTTTCATGATGTTATAAGCAAGAAGTAAACTTTTAAAATTAAATTGTGACTCCAGAATATCTGTGATTTTTCTTGAAATTCAAGGTACAGTCATTTCATATCACCCTGATATTTTAATCCCAGTTCTAGTGTATTTATCTTTATGATGTCAAAGGGAGAGTGCCTAACACTAAGATATTTAAATTGGATTGGCTGGACCTGAGACACATATTTATGTAAAGCATCATGAGCTTGGTAGTCCATTTTCTAAGCTGCCACATGTTAGATGATTGTAAATGTGGGAGGAACATGCAGGATGTTTGGGCTACTGTCAAATCAAAGCATGCATTTATTTCACTTGGGCACATATTTTGGCTTGTGACCTTTCCTGGCAACTGACACAGAGTAATTTATAAGAATTAAAGTTAAAGTTCAAATTATATTTGAATGTTCATCAGTTTTCTCCTAACCAGTTAATGTCAGGCTCTAATGATGCATTGCCTTTCTGGCTTTGACCAAACCCCTTAAGTAAGGGACTCTAGAGAATGGCACAACCAGAGGGTCAGTGTTACTCTGAACTCTGCAGCCTGTGTTAGGAGATGCTGCTCAGGGTGAAGGCTTTTTGCTCTAGAGCATTAGAGAGGCATGCATTATAGCCCCCCCACTTTTCAGCCTCATCCTCTCTTCTGCTCATATAACATACAAATATGGAAGCATATTTACATGAAATACTTCATTAAGTTCAGTTTCTTTTTCAAAATATATTTTATTAATTCTTTGAGAATTTTGAACAGCATGTTTTGATCATCATATTCATGACCTCTTTTTCAACTCTTTTCAGATCCATACCCTGCCTTCTCTACCCACCCAACTTTGTTCTCTCTCTTCTTCTCTCTCCCTCTCTCCTCACAAAAACAATTTGTGCTGCTCATATGCAGTGTATGGCCTTCTACTAGAGCATGATCCACGAACAAGGAGTTAGTTATATTTTTAGGAAAGACTGACTTTCCCTTTCCTAGCAGCTAACAATTGCCAATAGCATCTCAGCTAGAGGGCAGGACTTTATCCAATTCCCTGCTCTATATTGGGATTTGGTCTGGCTTAGGCTTGCACAGGTCTTGTGCTTTTCAAACTCAAAGCTGTGAGTTCCTAAGTGAAGCTGCCTGCTAGGTCCAGAGGGGACCCTTTCCTTGTAATCACTCAGTGCCTCTTCCTCCACTTACAGTCTTTCCAGCCCTCTTCTACAGTAAGCCCAGAGACTTGGAAGTAAGGGGTATGGAATTCATGCTTCATTTAGGGCTAAGCATTCTGCAGTCTCTTATTGTCTGTACCTTATCCAGATATGGTTCCCCATGTTAATCTTCTTCTACTGCAAATAGAAGCTCTTCCGGTGAGAATTCCACTTGAGTCCATTCTATCTCAGGGAGGAATTTCTGATTAGAAAAACTGGGGAGAGACATGGAAGATGTTATCAACAGGACCTAAGCCACCTTCCTCTTAGTTAATGGAACAGTGTATGAATTTCCACCTCTTATAATAAAGAACTTCTAAACATATTCAACTGCCAATCAACACAATCAACTTCCTCATATATTGAGAGCTTTGTCTTATGAGAAATGTACAAATAGAAGTTGAGTGAAGTGTATTTGGGCAGTGTATTATGGTGACCACTGCCTGAGATCCCTTCATCTTAGAGACTCTATGATTATTTATTTATTTTTCTAAGTACCACCTAGCATAGCATGAATATTAGTCTCAGTGAAAGAAAAATAATGATGTTTAATGGGTCAATACAATCAAGTTACAGAAGCCATACACACTCAGGCTTCAGAGCAGCCAACTGGGAGATTTCTGTTTTCTTCCTGAAGCAGGTACTAGGTTTTTGATTTCTGTGGCTGTGGTAGTCAGACTTTGTGTTGCTGTGATATAATACCTGACAAACAGCTTTCTTTAATGGAGGGCAGATTTATTTTGGCTTGTGGTTTTGAAAACTTATTCCATTGTCACCACTGATTCTTGGCCCATGGTTACGTAGACCATCACAGCCCAGAAACATGTGGCAAAGGCTGTTCACCTTGCAATCGACAGGTAAAAAGACAAGCAGTGATAACCAGGTATGACACTCAATGCAACTCCCTCAATGTCTTGCTTTCTCTAGCTACGCTCCACCTTCTAAGTTTCTAGAATATCTTTGAAATATTATTACTAGCTGAGAGCCAAGCATTGAACACAATACTCTTGTAATAGCACAAATACATCTATGTTTGGCCTATGGAGTATGTTTTGCCTGAATCTCATCACCCAGCTGTGGATGGGCGAAAAAGATACCTGTCTAGTTTGTGTCAGTGTAAAGTGGTATTATCCTCTCATAGTAACACTACATCCAACTCACAGTCAGCTCCAAGCAACTGACCCGGTCAGTCAAGCTTGCAATGCCCTAACTTCATTTCCCAATAAAACATTCTGGCCTTTAGCAGGCTCCCAGATTCCTAAAGACTAGCTGTGAACTAGCCTTCTGCTGAATACCAAATTAACTGCTGGTGGAATCTGGCAGTCTATTCATGGCAATTAATCCACATCACCTTTAATCTCCAGGATGACATACTTTTTCTTTTTTAATTTTTGCTCATTGTTTTGTGAGCTGAGTTTTGTATTATATTTATTCTGACATGGATTCTATCTATGCATCCCAAACTGGTCTTGAACTTGCCAGCCTCAATCTTCTAGGTGCTGGAATTGCATGTTAACAGTACTCATAATCAGATCACATTTTTCAGTTGATATAACCATTATGCATTATTTATGGGGTTCAGTTTGATATCCTGCACATGGATATAGCAAGCAATGACCACATCAGAGTAATTAACATTTTCCCCTCTAAACAGTCACCATTTCTTGGTGTTAGGAAACCCCAATTTCTTCTCTGCTAGTTTTTCTTCTTTTTTATTTTCATTCATTTTACATAACAATCAAAGATTTCCCTCTTCCCTCCTCCCTCCCCCCAACCTCTCCCCCCCAAGCCACCCCCTACTGTCCTCCACAACAAAGCAAGGCCTCCCTTGGGGAGGCACATCTAGTAAAGGCAAGTCCAAGCCCTTCCCCCTGCCACAAGGCTGTACAAGAACAAAATACATAGTCAATGGTATGGTCTGGCTGCCTTATTGTGCTATGGAATGTCACAGCTTGTTCTTTTCTTATTCTACTTTGGTGCCTATCATTCAGAATCTTTTTATCCTCAGGCCATGAACCTGGAAATAGGAACTGAAACAGAGGCCTTGGAGGAGTGCTGCTTGCTAGCTTGTTCCCTGTGGTTCATCCTATTTCTCAGGCTCCTGTGACTACTCTTTTTCTTTCTACTTCTGCACATGGTTTTAGTATCAAAACACATTGCATGGTGTGACTCTTCGATATCAAAAACATGCAATTGGGATATATTGTCATAATTGACTCTGAGGCTTAATATTACTTATAAATGCTCACCCAGTACCTCAGGCTTTTTACTAACTAGATGTTAACACTTAAAAATTAACTCTTAATTCTTATCTACGTTTAGCCATGTGGCTTGGTACCTTTTCTCAAAATGACATTTTTATCTTGCCTCCTCTGCATCTAGCTAGTGACTCCTTGACTCTGCCCTCCTTCTCAGCATTTTGTTTGGCTTTCCCACCTAACTTCCTGCCCAGATACTGGCCAATCAGTGTTTTATTAAGCCAGTTCTAATGATAAATCTGTACAGTGTACAAGCACAAGTTAGAATTATCTGGGAAGAGGAAACTCAATTAAGAAAATGCTTCCATCTAATTGCCCGTAAGATATTTTCTTGATTAATGATTTATATGGATGGCTCAGCTCACTGGGTAGTGCCACTCCTGGGCAGGTGGTCCTGGGTGGTATAAGAAATCTGGCTGAGCAAACCACAGGGAGCAAGCAGCACTCCTCCAAGGCCCCTGTTTCAGTTCCTATTTCCAGGTTCATGCCCTGAATTCCTGCTCTAATTTCTCTCAGTGATGAACCTGGAAGTGTAAGCTTAAAAAACCTCAGCAAGCTGATTATGGTCATGATCACAACAATATATATACATATATAAGCCAGGAGAGTCATTCTCCCTTTGTACCAGCTGCTGATAGCTATGTCTAACCACACTAGTGAGCAAAATTATAGTTTGAAACAGTCATAGCTTAGTGTCTAGAGGCCTTGATGCCTTAGCCACAGAATTGATATTTTGTTAATTAGCATAGTAGATGAAGTAAAATGTGTAGCCATGCCTCACACTAGAGCTACATGGACCATGAAGGATAGAAAATAAAACTGGAAATTATTTAACATTTAATAAGTGATTACTGTCCACCAAATAGTCTTCTGTGCATTTATGGACATTATTTCATCTAACCACAACATCATCTGTATGAGGAGAGCATTCTTGTCATCTCATTTTCTAGGTGAAAGCATTGAGATAAAGAGGTCCTGTCACTTACCTAAGTCAGAATGCTGTGGGCGATTAAGCAGAGGAGACTCCTCAGTTCATGCCCACAAATATGAATTATGAGCATGTGTGGTGTGTCAAAGCTTGATGTCTATTTTCTCAGATTTTAGATAAATCCATCCTCATGATACGTAGCTCATGTGAGCTCTGCACAGGCTGCTTTCCCTATAGTCTGCCTGACCCTGCTGATAACTGTGATAACAGGCAGCTATTGCCTTAACTACTGTTGTATTGCTGTGATAAACACTATCACCAAGGAAGCTTACTAAAGAAAGCATATAACTGGGCTCACAGTTAACTGCGTTAATGGAGTGTTAGTGAATTGATTACTTTTATTGTTCTATTATTAAATAAAACTCAGGAGTCAGATATTGGGGTAAAAACCTAAGAAATAACCAGCTGATCCCATCTCTCAGTCTTGAATCTTTCTAAGCCCCTCCTTATTCCTTCTAGTATTTCTCTATCCTAATCTGGGCCCACCAAAAACTCTCTCATTAATTTTGGCCAGCTGAATGTTGACTTTACCCTCTAATTAAAGGTTTAACTTTATTGTCAATCTCAGAGTGTCAATGCGAACAAATCTCCTGAGACAGATTAGAGTCTGTGATGTCAGAGCAAATGTATGGCAGCAGGAACAGCTGATATCTGACATCTGGATCAGCAAGTAGGAGGAAGAAAGAGACAGAGCACTGGGAGTTGTGAGAGTCTTTTGAAACCTCAAAGTCCCCTCCCCCATGACACACTTCCTTCCATAAGGCCACAACCTATTAATCCTTCTCAAATAATCCCACCAATTCTGGACCAAGTATTAAAACATTATGAGCCTATGAAGGTCATTCTTATCCAAACCATCATGGCTACCCAGAATAAAGTGAGCTTTCTCTCCCCCAATCTCCAGTCTCCAACTAGCACATGGAAAGTGAAGTAACTGTGCCCATACACCCTTACTGCTTATTGACTGTTTTGTACACTGTCTCCAAAATGAGGAGTTAAGGGCTAAGGAGTTAAGGGCTCTTCCATTTCTTTTATATGACCTTGGAAAGAATTTTTAATCTTTTTGAATTTTGTATTCTTTATATAACAGATGAAGGTATGGTTATACTGTGTGACATGCAACCTACAAAACTCAGTGACTTACAATCACAAACATTTACATCTCACTGTAGATATGCAAGTGAGCTACAGTGTGGTTGGCTTGGTTCCATAGTGAAATTTTAGATTTCAGAATAGGTATGTCCCACAGGTCTTGTCATTCTGGGGCCAGTAGCTAATTGTGGTGTGCTTTCTTCCTGAGAGAGTGTGGTATCAGAAGGAGATGATGAGAAATGGAACAGACATACAGCCAAGCAAGTCATGGCCTTGGCCAAAGGCAGCAGGGTAAGCACATATACCTTGGCTTCAATAACAGGCAAAAAATATGGAAGACAAAGTTAGAAAACACTATTACCTAGAAAAAAACAGTGTTCTTCTTATATGGTTGTGTAAAGTCACACAAAAGAAAAAGGTTAGTTTACTGTCCCTCATATCATAAGGATTTAAAAACAAAACAAAACAAAGAATGCATGTTATTTTGATGGTCTCCCTTCAACAACAGAAAGAGCAGGCACCATCTGTACCAGCTTACTGATAACATCAGCTTTGCTTATTGGAAGGAGCAAAAGGAGCAGATGACAGATGAAGCCAATCTCTGACTTTGCATAAACAATCAAATAACTTGTAATAGCTTCATCTTTCAATACAGTTACTTTTGGAAGCTTCCAGAAGGCATTTTAAGGAAATAATCAAAGGTGTAAAATTATGTATGCATGAATATTTTTATCAATGAATTTTCATAATAGTAAAAAGCAATACTATGATGTGTTTAAAAGTAGAGTATTTCAATACACATGGGGGTATGGCAGGGAGTCCTTATGTCACTAGTTTTAAATTTCTCTTTTCTAAAGCTACCTAATTAAAGAGGAACCTGTAAATAACACAATGCTAAGTGAATAAATTAAAATGTAGAAATTTATAATTTGATTAGTTCATAAAATGTTAACATCTGTATCATTCTGAAACTATCAGGTAGAAGTTTAGCAAATGCTAACCCTGCATTGATGGGGGATGAGCCAATGCTGTGTAGTCTCTGTGCTACTATTCCTTATTTTTTTTATTTCTGTGCTTTCCAAATTTACTACAGGGGAAAAGTAGAGTGTTTCTAACATGGTACATGTTGTGCCAACTCCAGAGCTTTCCAGAGAATCCATGTTAAGGAGCACTTGCACATGCACATTCCCTGAGAGCATCAGGGTCCCTTTTGCCTTAGTTTATTGGCACCTCTTGTTCTACTCTCTGATGATAAATAGTCCCGAGAGTGGCATCTACCTCCACTGTATGAATCAACAGCTCTTTCACAAAGATACCAGGATCCTTTCAGCAATGCTGATGATCTTATTAGAGAGATTTCTAGACTTGTTCTCAAGGTCTGAGAATTGGAGGGAGATTCTCCATGTAGGTGTTCCTTTCCTATTTACATTGATTTTTGGGTGTGGGGGTTGAATGCTTACATCAGAAGGATTGTCAGCCTTCAACTGTCTTCTGAAATCAGTTTGATGAATTGCCTCAGCCCTAGATCCTGCAGAGCTTGTCCTGGAGTTCCAGATGACTTGAGCCCTCTTCTGGAGAGAAGCCATCCCAGTGCTCATCTTCAGCAAGTAATGGGCAAATTTCAAGTTTTTTGTCCCTGGAATCTAACTCCACTGCAGCCCTGCCAGGCAGATTTTCTGATCAAAGATACGCCTTCCTCCATAACTAGTTTTCTTTACAGCCTACATTGGGTGATTTGTTCCAGCATCAGACCCATCTGAATATGCAAGATAATTTTCCTTTAAATCCTCAAATTGAGCCGGGTGGCGGCGGCGGCAGCCGCCGCGTTTAATCCAGCACTCAGGAGGCAGAGGCAGGCAGGCAGATCTCTGTGAGTTCCAGGCCAGCCTGGTCTACAGAGCAAGATCCAGGAAAGGCACAAAGCTACACAGAGAAACCCTGTCTCGAAAAACAAAACAAAACAAAACAAAACAAAACAAAACAAAACAAAACAAAAAAATTCTCAAATTGATGTGAACAAATCAGCTCAAGTCTCCTTTTCTGGACTGAGACCTCAAGGCTTCTGCCTTCAGGACATTTTCACTTGCAAGTTATAAATTGCTTTCATAATAGACAGGCTGACAAAGTCTCAGCCATGGAGATTCAGGCAAATCACCAGCCTTTTACTGCCAAAAATATTTATTATTATTTCCTCAAATAGTTACTAGTTAATACCCATCCCTTATTTTTTTCTTACATATATCAAGTCTATGTTGGTTGCAAACACTTTAGATGAGCTATGATAGTTTGTTCTTTAGAGATCACAGTTGTTAGAGACAGAGACATGTAGGGGGAAATTCTATGGTGAGGTCCTTCCTTGCAGGGGAACAACACTAGTCACTGCCCAAGATGTGATGAATCATGGGGAACCATATGCTTTGTTCTCAGAAAACCTACAACAGCTCATTGGAATATAGCAGTCTCTTTCAGCATGCTCTTCTCCAAAGCACAAGTCTAAAGAACCAAATCCCACAGATGTCTCTACGTACTTCTTTGCATGTGTGTTTTCTGGCAGTGAATCAGCTGTTGATATGGATTGTCACAGCCTGATTCTTGAAATCTCATTGGAATTAAGTTTCTACACTGAGAATCATGAACAGGACTGCCTGGACATTTCTAGATAATCCCCTTTTAAAAACATACTGACTCAAGTGTTGAAAACATGATGAGTTGGTACAATGCTTGCCTAGAATTGCTTAAAATCTACTAGTAAAGGACTGGGGTGAAGTTCAGTGGTAGATCACTTGCCTAGAATACCCCAAAGAGGGGATAGGGTATAATTCAGAGGTAGAATCCCAGCCTAGAATCCTCCAGTGCGGAGCTGGGGGTGTGACCTAATAGTGAAGTGGCTAAATAACATGCTCAAGACCCTGGGTACCACCCTCAGCACCACAAAAAATATGAATTAAATCCTTTCAAAGTTGTCTATACCTAAACTAAACACGGAGTCTCTTTGTTTATGTGCCCTGACACATCACTTTGCCTCTTTTCTCCCTCTATGACCATATGTATCTGTTACTTTAGTGTGCTGTGGCCAAAATATTTAAAGGAAGCAAAGGTAAAGGATAAGAGATGTATTTTGGCTCATGGTCTTCAAAGGACTCAGTAAAATGGTCACATGATTTCATGTTTCTGGCCCATGTTGAAACAGAACATCACCAGTAAGAACATATAGGACAGGCTCCTCACTTCATGCCCAACAGGAAGTAGAGTAGAACAACAACAGGAAAGGGCAGAGTACAGTCTGCTGGCTATGTCTTCACATCCACTTCTGGAACTTCCATCATCTCCCGATAGTGTCCAAAGTATGACTCATCAGCACATTAATCCATTCATGAAGATAGCTCTCAGGAGCCAGTCTCCACTCAAGAGGCCATCATGAAAGAACAAGTCCTTAACACGTGAGCTTGTGTAGGATGTTGCATATTCAAACAATAACACCGACACTGTATGCCCCCAAATAAATACACAAGTAAGTAAGTGAGAGAGTAAGTAAGTTCCAGGATGGCCTGAAGCCCACTTAATAGTCCAGGCTGGCATAGAACCCTTGATCCTCCCACCCCCTACCTACAAAGTGTTGGGATTTCAAGCATACACCACCATAGCTGGCTAGAAAAGATGGGCTAAGGCTCTGGAGTTTCACATAAAACACCTGTAATGTCAAAATTGCTGCCATCTTTCTATACAGTCTGTATACTCTTCTATATACTCTGCTTTTTGTGCTCCAGCCCCACTCACAGTAAATCTGAACTGCACATTTTGTGGCCCCTTCATATGGAAGAACGTAGCCTGTCAGTATCTTCCCTCTGTACAAGGCTAAGGTTCCATCTAGAGTCAGACCAAGCCCAGATCAGTGAGCAGCCACAGTGAGCCATCAGTCCTGAGTGCCCTGCCAGATGCCATAGCAGAACTCACTCTACATGCTCAATCTGCCTTTATCTTAGCAAATAGTATAAGGGGCCATTTTAAAAATTAAGTGGTTATTTAAGATTGACATCTTCTGTGCTCTTCTGGGAAAATTCATTTGAATAGTATTTGATTTGTGAGGAGAGCTGTTTACCAGGTGATAGTATTTAGTTGACTCAAAAGCAAGCAGTAAGTGGGGATCCCAGCACTGGTGTTTGCCCCTGTCTACCTTTGACTCAGATGTCCCCCTAGATAATACAGGCATGCTTATACAGACCTGCCACACATTCCAGTACCCCAGTCCATACCAAGAGAGAAAGATGCTGTGGTAGGTGTCAACGCCTCCTTGCAGGGCTGGGGATGGAAATGTGTGGTGGTTTGAATGATAGGATTGTGTGTCTGAACCCTTGATTCCCAGCTGGTGGTGCTGTTTGGCAAGATTATTGAACATTTAAGAGGTGGAGCCTTCATGAAGAAAGTCTGTCACTAAGGGGTGGGCTTTATGACCTGGCCTCACTTTCTGTTATCTCTCTGTTTCCTATGTGCAGGTGAAATGTGATTATAATATCAGTCAACTTACTCCTCCCACCCTGCCTTTTCTGTCTATTGCCATGCATTCTTCACCAAGGTGGACTCTATTTCTCTGAAACAGAAATAAACTTCCTTCTTTAAGTTGCTTTTATCAGGCTATGACAGCAACAGAAAGTAACTAATATAGAACCTTAGGCTCAGGGATGCCAAGAGCACACCCCATAGCCCCTCACTGGGGGATTCTAGGCTGTACCATTGAGCCACACCCCAGTATCAGTGGTTTTCAGGAGGCTAGGTGAAGCATCTTTTGCTTCCTGGAAAAATTATTAGCTGGCCCTTGGCTTGTATCCTTCAGGGGCCTCTTGGACCAGAGACAAACTTGATTCTTCTTACCAGGGATGTCAGACAGCAAAAAGACAGAAAGATCTTGGCCATCTTTCTTCAACTGCTACAGAATGCGGGTTTGGTGCTCCCAACTCCCTGGGCAGCAGGACACCAGGCTTTCTGCTGTTCAGCAGAGAATAAGGGCATGGGCCGATAACTTTAAAATCTCCACTTGCCAAACCTGAAGGCCTAGCCACTCATATTGGTTCTTTATATCCTTGCTGTTACCATGTTTTCATGAAGATGTTCACAGCATTCCCATACCCCCAGTGCCTAGAGCTGGCTCTCAGTTTAATTATAATGTTTGCATATGTCTCCCACACCCCAGAGGCCCACTTCTATCAAGTCTACCTCTGATTCTGGGCTCCAGACAGAATCTAATATCAGTTAGTTCAGTTTGCAGTTCACGGGGTAAGACAGATTCCAAATGTCAAAATGTAGGCATCACCAGAAGACACAGCAGGTCAAGAGCTACTGTCAGTCTTCACCCAGCTTCTAAGACATCATGCAAAACTAGTAAGACACAGACACATCTTCCCTCCACGTGTCTCTTTCCACTACTCCATGATACTTGCTGATCCTTCCTACACTTAGACCATAAATAAAAACAGTCACTCAGCCAGCAGCAACTTAAAGGAAGCTGGGGTTCTGTGAGCTGGAACTCTGTGTCCATTATAATGAGGGAGGCTGGGATCCTGTGAGCTGAGACTCCCTTCCTACCCAGAATAAGACCCATGAGTGGCCAAAGGGAAAATTCAATCAGTTTCATTCATAGCCAAGACCCATTATAGCAACGCAACTTATTTTTCAGAAGCTATGTAATTTCTGTTCACAATGTAGTCACCAGCTTCCAGCTTTCTTCTCTTGACTCATGCTGGCTGTTGAATCAATTTGAACACAGAATTCCCTGGAGTTTACACTGTGCTTTACTGACCTTTCCTTAAAGGTACTTTATGCAAATAGATCTTCACCTACTCTGAAGCAGCTTCCCTCCCTGCATCCCTGCTGCAGAGCCCCCTTCAGCTCCTTAAAGAGGCATTAAAATAGGAACCCAATGACCATGTCTAGTCAGATTGCCTTAGGATGGCAGGACCTCACTTTCCCTTCCCTGCCAAGTGGGAGTTTCTCATAGGAATTAGTATTGTAGGGACTTATATTTAAGTGAAGTTTACTGAACAAAATAGAACAGGACTTTCCTTATATGTATTTCTACATATTAAATTATGAATTTGAGAAATGCAGACTGAACATCCTGCTTTTCAACTTTTGCTCCTTCCTTTCAACACTGTTATATTTAAATGCCTTTAGGAATCAATAGGCTATGTAGATGAGTCTAACTACTGGGCTAAGTCAGAGTAGGCAGGAGGAGCAGAGCCCATTATAAAGACTATTTATTTATTTACTTGATCATTTTATTCAAGATTTAATTATCTATCTATCTATCTATCTATCTATCTATCTATCTATCTATCTATTTATAAGACAAGATCTTACTATGTAGCCCAGGAGGACCTCCAACTTATGATCCTCCTGCTTCAGTCTCCAAATGCTGGAATGCTGGATCACAGATGTGCACCACTATGTTTGGCCTCTTCCCTCCCTCCCTCCCTCCCTCCTGACCTCCCTCCCTCCCTCTCTCCCTTCCTTCCTTCTTTCCTCCCTCCCTCCCTCCCTCTCTCCCTTTCTTCCTTCGTTCCTTTTAATGCCATAAGTCTTGCTTCAGCAACTTGCAATTTATGACAATATCTGCATGATGAATTTTAGGATGCAGCCCAGCTTATCTGCTTATTATTAGAATTACTTTGGTTGATTTGGACCCACAGAAAATAATGTTGTCTAATGATAGGTTAAAATTCCACGTTTGGGATCTTCAAAGTTGAGATATGTTAAATTTCAGTTTTAAATTTTATATGTATGGGTGTTTTACCTACATACATGTCTGTGCACCACATGTACTCAGTACTGAGGAGGTCAGAAGAAGGCACCAGTGCTGTTAACTACTGAACCATCTCTCCAGCCTCAAGATGCTAGATTTTAATCCAGGAAGTTGGACACTTTTTATACTCATGCATGTTTGTTCACATAGATGTCAAAATCCATTGATTAAATCTGTAATAAAATGTATCAGAGGTAGCCTTCCTGCTGGCCTTTATAGAGAAGGGTTTCCTTGGTCCTGGTTAAATGCTTTTGTGAGCTAAGTGGATGTCATAGACGTGCATTTACTTTATTTGAGAAGGAGAAGTCTGGGGATTTTGAGTTCAAGGTCAGCCTGGGTTACTTTGTGAAATCCTATATCAAAATAAAATAAAAATAAAAAGGCTTCTGAGGTTCATAATTCATGTGCTTTCTTTCGATTGGCTATTTGTCCCTGTGCATTTTGCAATTATGAACCAACGGCTGTGGAGCCGCCAACTGGATCAGGCCCTCTGGATAAGTGAGACAATTGAATAGCTTGATCTGTTTGGGAGGCACCCAGGCTGTGGGACCAGGATCTGTCCTTAGTATATGAGCTGGCTGTTTGGAACCTTGGGCTTACACAGGGATACATGCTCAGCCTGGAAGGAGGGGACAGGACCTGCCTGTACTGAATCTACCAGGTTTAAATGAATCCCCAGGGGTGTCTTGGTCCTGGAGGACATGGGAATGGAGGGGAGGGGCTGGGGGAAGGTGGGGGTAGGGGCGGGAGGGGGGAGGACAGGGGAACCCATGGCTGATGTATAAAATTAAAACACATCATCATCATCATCATCATCATCATCATAATAATAGTAATAAAAAGAAATAATAACTTCAAAAAAATAAGGCTTCTGTGGAGGTGAGTTGGAGAAACTGATCTTTAGCTGTGTAGTAGCATGCTGGCCTTTTGAAGACAGTAAAACTTTCCATATTGATGGGTCTGCTTTGTTATTCCTGTTTCTGTTCAACTTTGAGCCCATGGGACCCTCCATAGCAGAGATATTTTGGACCAGTGTTCCAGTCTCTACTATTGGCATCTCATTTAGCCAACATCCCATTCTTCTATCTCTTTAAAAGAACTAGAAAATCATGTTCTTTTAGTGTTGTTATTATTGTTGTTAATTTCAAGTTTATATTATGATGGGACCCATTACCAAGTCTATTACCAATTCTTACCCTATTCCAATTGTGCCCTGCTCTGTGCATTCTAAGACTTGTAGTTAGAGTTTTCCTGCCTGGCCCAGTCAGGACAAATCTCTCTTACCCACCAGTCCCACAGTCGCTCAGACCCAACCAAGAAAGCACACAAAAACTTATATCGCTTACAAACTGTATGGCCGTGGCAGGCTGTTTGTTATCTACATTTTTTATCTTAAATTAACCCATTTTTGCTAGTCTATACTTTGCCACATGGCTTGTGGCTTACCAGTGTCTTTACATGTTGCTTTTCATGGCAGCGGCTGGCGGTGTCTCTCTTCAGCCTTCTACTTCCCAGAATTCTCTTCTCTCTTGTCCCGCCTATACTTCCTGCCTGGCCACTGGCCAAACAGCATTTTATTTGTATAGAGTGATATCCACAGCACTTCCCCTTTTCTTTTTTTTTTTTTAAAGGAAGGTTTTAACTTTTACATAGTACAATTACATATAACAAAACAATCATCAAACAAGAATTACAGTTACAATATTAAAGAAGATATTTTATCTATCTTATATTTGTGAGTCCAAGCTTTTATATCTAACTTATCTTTTATCATAATTGAGGAAATTATAACTATCTAGTCTTCAACCACATCAAAGACCTCAGAAGGATATAATATTACCTGAGAACCGGGAAAAGGATGCAAGCAACTTTTGGGAGTCTTGCAGGATAGGCAGAGACATCTGGCAGCCTGAACAGTCACCTAATGTTCCTTTGTAATGTTGGGGCATTTGTCTTCAGCCCACAGGGCTAGACTCTCTCGGTCACTTCTCTCAGTGTCCTGTAGAATTTCTGGCAGTTTCCTCTGCGAAGCAGGACCGTCAAGGACCATTTTGTCAAGCAAAGTTTAGTGGTCACCTTCCTATGGGTCCTGCATGTCCAGTTGATCAAGCAGTCCAGGCAAGAACAGTTTCTTGCCCCAGTGGCTTGCCAAGGTGAAGATAAGATATGAAGTGTCTTCAATGCCCATCTTCCTCTCTGAAGTAAATCGGTGCTGCCAGGAACAGACATGTCTCACTGTCCAGAAAGTCTAAATTTTAAAAATATTTTAAATGCCATATTCTGAAGGTCTTTGAAGTATTTGAAGATTACCTATCTATCTGAAATATCTCTATGTATACCTAGAAGACTTAACTAACATGGCTATGAGTATGATTATCACAGATGATTAATTATTAATCTATTTTTAATTGTCCATTACAATTTTAAATGAGCTATACAAACATAATACCTTAAATATGAGTAGAAATATACACATAGTATAACAAAATTAACTTTGTTTGTATCAATAGACTAAAATCTATACCAATGTAAAACATTTTAAACAAGTTGTTGTTCTTTAGAAGTAAGTTCCCTAATCTACCCTTCATCGTATTATATCTATATCATATCCCCCTTTCTTCTTTAGAAAGAGATCTCATTTATAATCAACCTGCTTTAAAGAAAAATATTGGTTTTTTTCTGTCCCACACCAGAGGGCTCTTCTGATTTGGGACACAAGAATCTCTTAACCATTTCTTTTAGCAATATGTCTGGGTTTAGAGAAGGAGTGAGCCAATTCCATCTCCAAAGCCAGCTTGATAATTTTGGGAATGTGGGTGTAGTTTTTCTTACTACTTCCTGCTGGAGGGGGGCGCTGTATCTTATGGGGACACAAAGAAAATTTTAGGATAATGGAGTAGTCCATGAGGGTGAACCTCTGAGCCAGTTGCCTTGAAACCATTCTGGATGTTGGATCATCTGGGCCATTGTATCATCGGAGACCTTTCAGGTGGTCTTGGCTGATCAAACCTGATGTATCTTAATCTGGAACAAATCCACAGCCTCTGGCTTTCTGTGGAAACAAAAGCAGAGACTCTTTTCCAAAGCAACATATCCTTATATCCAAATTTTGAAGTCAAGGTACCTTTAAAATTTACATATTTGTTTAACTCAACAGCTTTTACTATCAAATCTTTCTCTGCAGTTAAAAATCGCAAAGACAAGGCAAAACATATTCTCTGTGTAATATTCATCTTTGTAAGACTGAAACACCACTGTGGCTGCTGGCTCCGCCCACCTCAGCTTTCCAAAGTGGCGGTGGTACTGGTTACAGCTCTGGGTCTGGAGCCATGTGTACCATCAACTATCAGAAGCAGTTCTATCAATGCAGCGCATAGCCCAGAAACTCTTTTTTTTAACTGGAAAAGGCTAAATCCACCATGCAGCAGAGCAAAGTGCCGCTTGTAGACTCCTCATTCCCGCCACACTGCAGGTCAGACGCACAAGCCAGAAACCTGCCACAGTAGCTCAAACCAGCAGGCTGCCGCTAACTTGAGAGAGACAACTAGGAAGCTGTTTTTAGCTCCGTTTTAGAATCTTTTTTCTCAGGTTTTAGGTGGAAACTCTTGTCAACACGTTGGGCGCCATTTGTAGTTAGAGTTTTCCTGCCTGGCCCAGTCAGGACAAATCTCTCTTACCCACCAGTCCCACAGTCGCTCAGACCCAACCAAGAAAGCACACAAAAACTTATATCGCTTACAAACTGTGTGGCCGTGGCAGGCTGCTTGTTATCTACATTTTCTATCTTAAATTAACCCATTTCTGCTAGTCTATACTTTGCCACATGGCTTGTGGCTTACCAGTGTCTTTACATGTTGCTTTTCATGGCAGCGGCTGGCGGTGTCTCTCTTCAGCCTTCTACTTCCCAGAATTCTCTTCTCTCTTGTCCCGCCTATACTTCCTGCCTGGCCACTGGCCAAACAGCATTTTATTTGTATAGAGTGATATCCAGAGCAAAGACTCTTTGTCTTACTTGTGCAGACCCACCGACACAAGCAAAGGCAGTAGAGAAAGGCTCAAGGTCATTTTGATTTATTCTCTGCTTTGGCTTTTGCTTTTGCACACTTTATATGACTTTTCCTGGGAAGATATGAACAGACATCTAATCACCCCAGGTAGGTCACTGTTGGCAGACCAAAGAAATGATTCCTTCTAAGTCCAGCTTGATGAATCAATGAATTTATTGGGGTTACATATAGAAGAATGGGTGAGGAGTTGCTGAAAGCAGCCTGGGTGATTCAAAGGCAGCTGTACTGAGCTGAAGTGGGCTTCTGGGGAGCTGCACTTTCAAGTTCCCTGCACAACTTACAGGGAGCTCAGTCCACAGGAGAGCCAGCATTTGTTTACTGCATGGGGACCCACCTTGTGGACCTGTAACTTTCTGAGCTCCCTGGCTCTTTGCTCCTGCCAGAGGGAATGATTCAATTGGAAGAAAATCACCACACAGCACTAGGGAAGCCCTGGGTTTAAGGAGGGTCCCTGGCTGAGCGGGAGGACATCAAGAACACAAGACCATATGCCTTAGCATCCACTCCATCTAAGATAGCTTGGGAATGCTAAGAGGTCAGCATGGTGTCAGTCCTAACCTATGGGGCTCTAGTATGCCTAGAAATAGAGTGCTAAGAGTGAGATGGGACTGGGTCCTCACAGGTTGAGATCGCATAATTGAGGTCCTACTAGGGGCACCATAAGAAGGACATTGTCCAAGAAGCAGTCAAATAAAGACTAATATATTGGTCTCCAGCTATACACCACACCCCACTCTATCCTATATGGACAAGAGCTGTAAGTATAAGACCCAAACAACCAGTCTTTCTCATGCAAATGCTAGGACCTTCAGCCCTGTTTCACTGTCAACCTTTTAGATCCTGAAGACATGTAGAAGAGGAACAACGCTTCCAATGAGGCTGGGCAGCTAGCACAGCTATCTCAGGTGGGACCCAGGACAGTGTCTCCACCATGCCCTGTGAGAGGTCTATGTTGTTAAAGGCTAGGGAATGATCCTGAACTGATGATGTCATTTTTTTTTTTAAAGACCACCATGTCCGTTTGTAGGAGTTCTAGGGCTAAGCTTTAGACAGAGCATATTCATGAGTTTTGAAAGCAAAATGAATAGGCCTTGAAATAGGTTGGCCATCCCTGGCAAATAGATGTGAGACAGTGTATTAAAAGGGGAGGATTCGCCGGGCGGTGGTGGTGCATGCCTGTGATCCCAGTACTTGGGAGGCAGAGGCAGGTGGATCTTTGTGAGTTCAAGGCCAGCCTGGTCTACAGAGCTAGTCAAGGACAGGCTCCAAAGCTACAGAGAAACCCTGTCTCAAAAAACAAAACAACCCCCCCCCAAAAAAAAAAGGTTGGGAGGATTCGAAGCCAGACCAAGCAGAGCTACATAAATAGTAAGGCCTTGTCTCAGGAAGGAAGGAAGGAGGCAGAGAGGGAGGAAAGGAGGGAGGAAGAAAAAGTAAGAGGGGAAACTGAGTGAATGAGTTGGCTCACTGGGTAGAAGAAGAGGTGTTTGTTGGGTGTTAAGTTAGACCAGTACACACACACACACACACACACACACAAAAAAAAAAAAAAAAAAAAAAAAAACAAAAAAAAAACAAAAACAAAAACAAAAACCAACAACAACAACAACAAAAAACTGTACCATGGCGAGCATATGTGTGTCACCTTAGCTTGGTGAATAGATCCCCAGGAATACAGAAGCAGCCTACACCCTAAGGAGCACCAGCCTCACTGGGGTCCTTTTTCATTGCATTTCCTGCCTTGAAGGAAGAGTGCAGCACCTGCTTAATGTTATGCAAGGGTGGCTGTCAGTGAGAGATGCTACTAGACCTACTAGAGTGACTCCCTCATGGGAAAGAGAAAACAAAAACCTGAACCTTAAAAATGGAGCTGTCCACTCATGAAATTCTTTCTTGTTGCCATAACCAAATATTTAGTCATGGGAAAAGGCTGAACGAACACACTCCAGCAAAGCCATGAGGTACTTGGACAACAAATACTGAGGCAGACCTGTGGCATCTGCTCCCCTCAATCCCCAGAGCCCTTACAGGCTATAAGAGAGGCTGGCTAGATAGCTTTTGTGACAATCTGAAACCACAAGGCACAGCTCTTTGCTTTTATAATGCTGGATTCCAGCCTGGCCTTGAAGTCTGCTGCTTGCACAGACAACATTAATTCATTCAGACACAAATGAGATCAATTCTTATCTGACTCACAGGTCAATAGGATTTTGGGGAAACCACGGACTTCTAGAGATGACATTATTTTAAAGACGGCAGAATTAAATGGGGCAAAGTGAAAAATACAGGGATTATTTGGCTGTCACGTAGCTGTTTGTCCCTAGGGGAAAAGCCCCCTCCCCACTGCCAAGCCATTCTTCCTGCACACTCCCAGTTCTCTAACCTGCTGTCCACTTCCCAGACAGCTCGTTCAGTTTTATTGTGAAGCACAGGGTCTGCAGCCTAATGTCCTCTGCAGATCCAGACCCTGGTGCATATCTGTTGCTCCATGAGAGGGCTGGAGGAGGAGGTAGGCTCTTCAGTGGCCCTTTCCTAATTGGCTTGTGTACTTGTAAAATAAAGAGCAGATATGCTGCCTCCAGTGACAATTCTGTGCTGAGTGCAGAGCCAGTCCCTTCAGGATGACCACATGGCCCTTCTCCTTTGGCCTGCAGGCATTGCTGCTGCTGAGAACCTTCTGTGTTCTGTCCTCTCTTCTGGCTGACCCCCAAGACTGGGCTTCTTAGTCTTCAGACTTCTCTGTGCCCCCATGAGTGTCTGACTTCTTTGAAAGCATGGGTAGGACTCATAGCTTCTCCTTCACAGATGTTGAATGGGGCTGACCTCTCCTTAGTAAAAAGTAGGTACACAGGAAAGGGGCAACCCCTCAAATACAATTTCATGTGGAAGAGCAAACATTCCCATTGAAGTTGTCTTTGGGAGAGCAGCTACTTTGGAGTGGAGCTGCTGACACTTCAGAGCAATAACTGTGTTTCCCCAGAGACAGGCTGAGGCTGGTGGGAGTGGGAGCAGGAGTGTTTCCCCTTTGTTCTCTCTCTGTGTGGGCAATGGACCGGAACCCTCTGGGCAGCGTCTCTACCCAGCATGTCCCACTGATCTATTAAGCTGAACATTAATCATTAGCAGCACTCATCTTTCTTCCTTGAATTTAATTTCATTAGTTACACTTTCTTCATTAGAGTCCTCTTGGATGGCTATTGAGCGTCAGCCCTGTCCATAGCCATTTTCACTTTGTTCCAAATGGCATGGAATTTCCAAGATGTCCAGATATATGTTTTAAAGATATTTATTTAGTTAGTTAATATGTATGAGTTTTTTGCCTGCATGTATGTATGTGTACCATGTGTGTACAGTGACCACGGAGGCCAGAAGACATCATAAGATCCCTTGAAACTGGAGTTGCAGAAGGTTGGGAGCTGCCATGTGGATGCTAGGAACTGAACCTGTGTCCTCTCAAAGAGAAATGAGTGCTCTTAACCACTGACTATCTTGCCAGCCTCTCTCCTTCCATCCTTTCCTCCCTCCCTCCCTCTCTCTTTCCCTTCCTTTCTTCCTATTTTGTTGTCCAACCCCCCCCAGATGCTTTTTGATACAGTTAGAATACAAGTCTCTCTTGGACTTGCAGAAACTCAAAGGAGCTCAGGGCTGTTTCATAGCAATATGCAGAAGACTCTGACTCTAGGCTCCAGCACACATGGAAACATGCAAAAGGGTGTGAGGACAGTAGGACAGAAGTGTGCCTAACAGAACAATCTCACTCAGATCCAGCCTTCCCAACCTCAACTGTACACTTGATCCAAAAATAAAGTAGGAGGCCCCCAGCCAGGTCTTACTGACTCTTTCTCATTCTCCAGTCTTGTACTTTCTCCTCAAAGAGAAGGCAGCTTCTCTTTCCACATAGAGGAGACATATATTCATCACCATTGTGGGGCAATGTTGTCCAATGTGGACAACACTAAGTGGACACTCAAGAGATAATAGTGAGGAACAAATCCTGGATCCCGTTGCCTTGACTGAGGGGCTTTGGACAGTAGCCACAGGGGACAATAAGGAATTCAGGGACAGCATCACCTCAAGTTAGAAGATAGATTTTGGCAAGAAAAAGCCTAGAAGGCCACCTTATCCATTCACCTGTCCATCCTTGATCTAAAACTTGGAGTCTAGTCCAAAACAGGTGGTCAAATATATCTCACGATGAGGGTTGGAGTACTTTTTGCTTAGTTTTGCAAGGTTCTGGATTCAATTGCCATACTAAAGCTTAAAATAAACTCACTTTGGTGATGGTGCCCACTATTTATCCCAGTTCTATCACCTCAGCTGGATGGACCACCACAAACACACCCACACAGTTCCATGAAGCCACACTCTTAAGTGCTTGCAGAAAAGCCCAGAGAACTTAATGTTAGGAAGACTGTCATGTCCATCTTAAGAAAAAAAAAGGGGGTGGTGGTGATTGGCATGAGCAAATATGTGCAAGTGCCTGTACCTGTGTGTGTGTGTGTGTCCTATTGGGGAATGCCATGCCAGCACCTCCTGAAAACTAGTAAAAATATACCGGGAATGGTCACGAGGGGGCAGAATAGGATAACACACTACTTACAGCAAGTAAGATGAATCTAGAATCCTCTTTGCTCAGTAATGTCTGGTAATTGGTTGCAGGGCACCCCTTTATGACCTGATATGTGTGGATAAAATACCTCTGAATCTCAAGTCTCTACCCTACTCCACCCTCTTAGTTTGGGGATTATTTGTTTGACTTTTACTGTTTCTAAGGCTTGGGGCAGAAGCCAGGACCTTCTACGTCATAGACAGCACTTTACTACTGAGCCCCACTTCCATCCTTGTCCACCTGTTAGTAAGTAATTTTGGCTCATTTGGAATCCAGTCATGATGCAAATGCTGTGAGTGGAATGTCATACTGTACAGTTTAGAGGACAGATGTGACTTTTATCTGGGATAAATTTAGTCTGCATTTGACTCAATGTTTAACAAACAGTGCCCTCCATGTAAAAGAGAGAGCTTGTCCTGGACTGTCTCCCAGCCTATCCTGGTGTGCAATCCTGTTTGTTACTGTTAGGAGGGTAACCATGTCCTAGGGAATCAGGAAAGAGAGGGACTCCAGTGGGCTTGCGAACAGGAGCCTGGAAGCCTCCCCCTATTCAGGGGCTCAAATTCTAGAATTTAGATTCAGGTCTTGCCAGGGACTTAATGTGAGGTGTATTGGGCCAGTGGCCCCTAAAAGGCTTTTAACTTCTCTGTGAAAACACCAGTGAGAAAGATCTTCATCCAGTTTGTGGGTAACAGCCTCTCTGGCATTGGTTTCATTCCTGTTTTCCAACTCTCCGAGGAGCTACTAGGAGTCTTGTTTCTCAGGCACCCCACCCCAGAGCAGTGCAGTACTAAGACTGCCTAGAAGCTGCAGCCAGCGTGTTCCAGGCAGAGAGGAACCATATTGCTAAGGGAGCAGATGCAAATAAGCCTCAGGAGAGTCCCATTACTCAGAGTGTCATGTTGTTATTTGGTCACCAGGGACTTGGTCATCAGAGGGACAGATGGTTTTTGGATGGAGGCTGGTTGATGTCATTGACTATCATGAGGCAACTAATGTTTGGGGGACAGTGAGCAAGTTTCAGAGGCATAGTCTCATACTAATGTTCCTCCCTAGTTGTGAGCCATGGCCAACAGACAACTGTTCTGCCAGCCAGCCAGCCACATACAAACACACACACACACACACACACACACACACACACACACACACACATTCACACACATATACCACATATACATACACCACACACACCAACACACAAACACATACCACATAAACATGCACATACTCACACCACATACATATGCAAACACACATATACATATACACCACACACATACACACACATACACACATACACACACAACATGCACACACATATATGCATATACAATTACATACTCATGCACAGATCATACACATACATACAGTACACATGAATATACCATAAAGACACATACACACACACAGCAAAACACACATGTACACAAAATACGCTCACACAAAAGGGGGTTGGGATGAGAATGTATCATTTAAAGTATGGACTTTCTATTCATCCTGTGCTGAAGTTTCCCAGATATTGTGAGAGCTGGGGCAGTAAGGGAGCAAACAGCCCAGAGGAGGGCATTTGTAACACAGGCATACCTAATGAATGATGAGCAGAAGGAAGGAGTGAAAGTTGTAGCGTGGAGGAAAGGCTTGTAGCTATCTTCTTGTAGACATCATCCTCACTTGCCCCATGGACTGAGGTTGAACAATCCCTCTGCAAGTTACAGAGTCTAAATTCATACCAATGGACAAATATAGTACTGCTAAACAAAGAAAAAAAGGCCTTAGCTAATGATACAGCCTCAAACTCACAGGGTTTGCTACATGGGTGCTACCAGATCTGAGTGACCTAGAAGGGTCTGGAAGTAGGTCTGACTAGTTCTGGTGACTTACGCCACTGGCAGTGGTGCAGGATCAAGTCCACTCAAACTACTTGTGCTGAGATGGAGTGAGGCAGAGCTGTCCCAAACAAAAGGAGAATGCCCATGAGCAGGAGAGGGGTGAATTGACACCCGAAAACAAGCCATCAAAGGTGTTGAGGTTCCATATGTTAATGGAGGGGTGGACACTAAATAGAGGAAAGAGCTAGTACTAAGGGAGAAGACAAGAAGAGAGTTTGGAGGCAAAGGATACTTGAGTTCAAATCTGAAGGACAAGCATGACACTGTCCATGAAACAGAGGGACAGAGGGAGAAGAGTCATTACAAAATGGATATTGGGATTGTTACCACTTGAACATTCAGGCTTGCATGCCTAAATGCTTGGCCCTCAGCTGGTGGTGATGGTGCTATTCATGGAGGCTCTAGAAACTGGAGGAGGTGGAGCCAAGATAGAGGGAATGGGTCTCTGGTGGTCTTTGAGTTTTTTTCTCTACTTCTACCACTGTGACATTTTACTTCACCAAAGGCCCAGAATCAGGAGAGCCATGTGGGCAATTGACCTCCTGAAACCATGAGCCAAGATCTATCCTTCCCCCCTTGTTTCTGTCAGGAATTTTGTTATACGGCAGCAAATAAAGTAACTAATAACACTGGTTTACATATGAGTAAACCCAAAGGTTTGAGTTCCCTGTGAAGCTGTCTCTGGGAACAGGGCCATCTCTATATATACCCATATGTCAGACTCAAGCATGTTCATCTCAAAGCATCTTTCAAGGCCCTTTGTATGGGGATTGACTCTTCCCCCACAACTCTGTGACATGGAGCATGAGAATAGCTAAACAGCCCAATATAGAAATATTCCCCTTCTTTCTTCTGGGTGTGGAGACTAATAATAATATGCAAGCCTCTTATTTTTCTAGCTTATTCCTACCTGGTGCCCAGTTCTCACTTCTCTAGCCTCCACTACATCTGTTTGGCTTTGCTTGAATTTTAATTACACCTCCCAGGGCAGCATCTGCAGAAGGGCTCATCAGGAAGTGGATTAAGATCGATAAGCAAGTTAAATGATAACACAGAAGACTGACCTCTCCAGTGTTCCAGGGCACACCATCTCACTCCCCAAAGGAAAACAACTAGAGTTCCATTTGCAACTATTTATGTCTGAGACACATTATCATAGACACCATTAATTGATTGCCTACAATTTGCCAAGCTATGTGATGAATGCTTTATATACATAAGCTCGTATTCTTACAGCATGCTTAAAGGCTATACATATATTATTGCTCCCATTTCAGGAGTAAGATTTGAGACTCAAATACATACTATCAACTACTGATAGATGCCCTTCACTGCTAGATGCTAAGGGTGTGTGCAAAAAACAAACTCATTTCCCACTTCCCCAGAAAACAGTGTGGAAGGGCAGCAACATTTTGAGACAGCACACACAAAGGACCTGAATGCAGTGTGCTGAACTGGTGCAGGTGGGACTTAGAGAATGCTTTCAGAAAAGCCTTGAGTGTGAGCTTAGAAGCTCTCTTTTACAATCAGCATCACAGAGTACAGGTCATGAAACAATGTCCATTCTTCCTCTGACACAATGGTTGTATCAGGAAGAGAGCAAGCTGAGGGCTTAAGCTTCTCCAGGAACCCCTTGCAGAAGGGGCCTCCTTTCTGCAATTCCAGATGGCCATCCAAGCTTCTTCCTTAAAAGGTCCTGCACTATTTGTGCCTGCTTCAGAGCTCTGGGTCAGCAGCTTTTTCACATTATATTTAGAAAAAGTAATAAAAGAGTTCTCCCTGAAGGCTTCACCAACTGGATGGTGTTATTTCAAATTAAAAACAAAAACAAACCTGAATTGTAAAAGGAGACCAAATTACCTACTTGTGAGCAAGAAGACACACAAATCTTTCATAGGGTCCCTTCTGCAGTGCTTGCAGAAACTTTCAAACCACCAACTGAGGCAAGGGCTGGGATTCCAACTCTTGGCAACTCCATGGTATGAGGTAGCCCTGGCTGTGCTCCTGTCAGCTTGCACTGGTCTCCAGACTTGCAAGGACCTGCTTTCCAGTCTTGATTTAATACTTAGCAGTCCTGGGTTGACCTCTCTACCTCATTTGTAAAGAAAGAGCAATATCATACTTGTCATGTCCTATAAAGATGAAGTGGAATGAAGCATACAAGGGACATTTCTGCTCTGCAGCATGTAGCAAGAGTGTAGTTAGCATCATTGAGGTTATTGCTGCTGATGATCACTCTGCTTGCTAATTGGCTTTATATCACTGCTTAATAAAAAACAAGCTCTCGGTCTCCATCTAGCATGAAATAGAACACCCCAATGAGGGCAGCATTTGTCATGAATGACCCTCTTGTCAGAGGCAAACATGACTGGATTTCTTTCTTAGATATGAGAGACTGCTGAAGAAGTATCTTTGAGGATAATCAGCCTTTCACTCCAATGCCTGGCCAACAAAGACTTGATTTGGGGCACAGGGATGGGATACTAAAACATTTTCAGTTGAGTATTGTGGATGAAGTAACTAAAATTTCTCTGGCAATGGAACACTTTCTGAGAGGTATTAGAAAAGCAGTTCAGGGTAGCCATTCCCCAGAGCATGCGGCAAAAAGGCACTTTCTTTTGAAGGGTGACACTATGATGTCTATATATGCTAGGCTGTGTGGCTCTGATGTCTAACAGTGCCCTGGGATGATGGCTCCTTGATGTGTACACTGTTCTACACTTTGTGGTGCTAACATTTGCACTGTCCTCAAATACGGGATGGTAGTGTCTTCTGGTCCTGAGATGTGGCTGGCTATGCCACATGCACAGTTCTGGGCTGTCGGTCTACAGTTTCTGCCATTCCTTAGCTTTGAGAGAATGCTCTAATATTTAAGGGCACTGTTTTATGAGTATTTAAAAGTGTGTGTGTGTGTGTGTGTGTGTGTGTGTGTGTGTGTGTGTGTGTGTGTGTTTGTGTGTGTGTAAGTGCAGGTGTATCACATGCCTCAGACAATTCCAGGTTTGAGCCTTACCTTTTCATCTTATTTGAGACTGTCTTTTCACTGCTACTTAAGCCAAGCTAGTTGATTTACAAGCTTCTGTGGATTCTTTTGTCTCAGCTTCCCTCAAGCACACGGATGCATTGTGACATCTGGCTTTTAAGTGGATTCTGGGGATCCACACTCAGGTTTTCAGGGTTGTGCAGCAAGTGTTTTTACCCACTGAGGTTGTCACTGTTTTCTGAGATTTGTGGAGATGCTATACTGGAAATGATATGGGGACTTCATAGTTTTTAGAGCATTCTCTCCCCACCCCCACCCATTTCTCTATACCCAAGCTATGTAGCCCAGGTTGGCCTTGAACGCTGCAATCCTCTAGCTTCTACTCTGGGATCACCCTGTACTTTATATTTCCTGCCCCAGAAGGCTTGGAGCTTTAAAATGCCCCGTGACTCACTGACTAGGCTCTCTTTAATCATGGCAGTTTGGTCTAAAGCTCTGCTCTGTGCAAAGACCTAGAAGCACAGAGCTAGTGCAGCTGGGAAGAAGCAGCAGAAGTGTAATTTTGTGAGAGAGAACTTTGCCATCATAGTAAGACGTGAGTAGCTTCACCCTCCTCCTAGCTGCTGACTGTGCAAAGAGGTTTGCCCTCCAGGTTTCCATGTGGATGATCAAGACAGCAGCAGATGACTTGGGCTTCCTTCCCACCCCCTTTTCCTCAGTTGTATAGCTTGAGAACCTGATAGGATGTTTCCTACCCAAACCAGATGGGAGATATTCGTGTTCTGGTAATGCCAATTATTGAGGAGGGTGAAACTTGGAAAGGCCAAAAAAAGAGGCAAGGGTCACTCAGCAGAGACAGCCACTTGGAGAAGGGAAGAAGGCCAGCAGTAGGCAAGGTGACACCAGCAAAGTGCTAAGTGAGATTGCTATCATATAGGGCCTCAGGAAAGTGAATCAGAGGAGAGCCAGTTACGGATTGCTAATCACAGAGTGGACCAACCACCATAGAAGAAGAGACAAGAGGATTGGGCACAGTCATAATAGAGGATCATTTGAAAGGGTAGAGAAGTGACCCAGATCATACTGTGACCTCTTATGTCTGCTTTAGACTGTGATAGTTATGGAATTGACAAAAGTAATTTATGGAAGAAGTTTATTCTGGCTCAAAGTATCTGGCATGGCTGGGAAAGCATGGCAGCTGGCCAAGTCCATCCATAGCAGTGTGAGTGTGATGGGCCAGTTACTCACACCTTGGTAGGCCAGGAAACTGGTACTAGATCAGAAATTGGGGCAAATACAGTTTTCAATACCAGCCACTAGTAACTCATATCCACCAAATATGCCCCTGGCATCAAAGGTTCTGTGAAAGATATTTTACAATAGCATCCAGCAAAAGTACCAAGTCTTCAAACACAGGAGGCTTCCAGATTCACACAATCAAAACAGATGTGTGTATTAAGTTCACTAATTGAGGAGGGGAAAAAAATCCCTCAGCTAGCCAAATAAGATGAATTGAAATAGATAAGAATTAGGAAGAGGACTCAAAAATGTTATTGTAGGGGAAAAGAAGAACACTGGAGGTGGGATGTTGAGGGGAGAGGATGGTGGTAGGAAAGAAATGCTGAAGGGGACTTTATAAAAATCTAAGACGTTGAGAGAAGAGTCACTGGACAGAGGGATATTACTTACTTGTTTCTGATTCCCCTTGAAATGTAGAAAATACAGGAGTCCTCAGACACCACTAGAGGCCAATTTTAGAGAGATAATCTTGTCAAAGATGACAGGTTGAGAAGTAAAGTGTAGCTGTGAGATTATTCCTAACATTGAACAGTGGCAAACAACCTTGATGCCTACATTCTAGAGACTTCTCCAATAGAATGTCTGCAGCCTTCAAACAGAATGTGAGTAGAAAAGATATAAAATGTTACAGAAAACTATTCATGTTAAATGCAAAGAAATAAGGGGCAAAACCATGAGCTCAATGCCTTCTGTGTCCTGAGTCAGACCATGTCATTTCATCACCATAGCTACGACATCTCTCACCTGCCTCCCACACATTATCAGAAGCTTACAGACTCTCTTCTCCCACTATAAGCTTTTCTCCAAACAGCAGACACGGAGATCTTTTGGTAAAACTTGGATCATATTATTTTACTCTTCCCCCTTATTTAAAATCTTCAAATGAATCCTCTTCGCATTTAGAATGGTGTAGAAACTCAAGCCCATAACCATCAAGATTCTAAGTGTCTCTCCTGCTCTTGGCTTCTCTTCTCCCATCTCTCCCTGGTTGCTGCTCACTGTGTTATTGCCATGACAGTCTTCTTGCTGTCTGTGAAGTTTCTACTGTCTAGCTCTGGTAGGGACTCTCTGCTGGCTTCTCCCTCAGCAGGGTTGATTTTCCTACACATAAAAGTTAACAAACTATGCCTGTGGATTGAGAAACAGAAAAGAATACTTTTACATGTTTAAAGATCTTATTTTCTTTTTAGTTTTGTGTATATGTGGAAACAGGTTTGTGTACATGAGTGAAGCTACCCTTGGAGGCCAGAAGAAGGTATTGGATCCCCTGGAGCTGTAGTTACAGGAGACTGTAAGCTACCCAAAGTGGGTGCTGGAAACGTAACCCAGGCCCTCTGCAAGAACAGTAAGTACTCTTAAATGGCTCAACCATCTCTCCAACTCCAATTTTATATTTTTCAAGAGGTTTATTCCTTCCATTGTTAATAAAAGAAGATATGCCAGAGATCATATATGGCCCAGAAAAGGCTGAAACATTTACTATTTTGTGCTTTACTAAAAGAACTTAGCAGAAGTTCGCCTGGACTTTTGAGTGCCTCCTACTTGCCATTCACACTGTGCTCGTATGTTTATGTCTCATAGAAACTGTTCCTAACTTCTTTAGCCTGCATTTGGGTCCTTTATCTGGCTTGAGATACCCACTCTTCAGCAATACAACTAACAAAATTATATGTTTATGGTATGTCAGGAAATCTTCTAGATTTCTATGACTCTGCAATCATAGCTTGAAGTTTGGTGACAGATGAGGCAGTGGGGCAAACAAAGAGAAACCATGAAGGGCAATGAAGCAGGCAAACAGCAGAGAATGTACTGTGTATACTTGTGCTAGGAAAGGCTTCTCTGACAAGCTGACATTTGAACTAAGACCTAACCCAACATGGTGAGGTAGGGAGGGTTCTGGAAAAATCTAGTTAAAGGCTGTAGGAAGCAAGGAAGCTAAGAATTTGAGGTTGGTGCTGGAGGCCAGAGCAGCCCTCACTTGTGCCTGCTCTGTTAATCTGGGTAGTCTCCAGCCTTTACCCTGCTCAGTATCCTTCAAGTGGCTTTACTTTAGTAGTCTGCAGTTGGTAAATGACAGCTAGACTTTTGTTATCAAGTTTGTTTGGGAAAGCAACAAATGAACATTTTAAAAGATCTCCAAACTCATATAAAAGACATTGAATGGCAAAGCATACTTAAATTCTCCTTGAACTGTGTGTGTGTGTTTGTGTGTGTGTGTGTGTGTGTGTGTGTGTGTGTGTGTGTGTGTGTGTGTGTGTGTAGTCTAGTAAAGGCTATAAAACAAAACCTTCATGATAGTTTACTTTGTAAGATTATGGATATTCACATATCTGTGTTTGTTTAATGATGCTCTGTAGTCAGTGTAGGAAATGACTCTTGTTGATGAGGGGTCTTGTGCTCCTTCACAGCAGGGAGGAGGAGTCCTTATACTCTGGACAACTGCCCTGGGTGACGGCCCATTGAGAATGAGTGTCTGTTTCTCCCCATGGCTAGGCAGAGGCAGAGATCAGATGCAACCAGGTTTACTAGGTAGTCTCCATTTTCTTCCTAGGAGCTCCAGCAGTCTCACTGTTGAGAAACTCTGGGTATGACTCATTAGGAAATTTCATCTCAATCCTGCTCAGCAGCTACTGAGACAGATTCTGAGGACTCTGGTGCAAAGATAGAAGTCAGGACTCACAAACTAGGTTTCAGCTCAGCATGTCCCCTAGTTCTCCTGAACAGATATGGTAGATAGTCCCTGTGCCCATCCATCCCTCCCCTATATTTATTTCTAGTCTGATTCTAATGCCATACCCTGCATTATTCCACCTGCTGATCTCTCTGCCTGCTGCAATCATGAGGGTGTGAAGTTGCTGGGGAGTTGATATTCTTGGAAGCTGTCCGAAAATGACTTGCAGAGCAGAGTGGAAAAGCCATGAGACTGTGTCCCCACTGACTCCAGAGTTGCTCATGGGATCTGATATGGCCACCCCTGGCAGGATCTGTCTGGATAACCCTGTCAGCCAGCTGCCTCCCCTTACTAAGTCCATCCAAATACCCACTTCTACTCAAACCCTTACCTGAAGAGCTGTGGGATGTGTGCCAGAAATGCCCTATGAGCCACAGGATGTGGACCCCTAGCCAGGTGCTCTCTAGTACTGCTATTAAATAAGGAGGTTTGACAAAGATGAACATCTGCTGATTACCTGGCATCTTTCAGTCACTATATCAACTACAGAAAGGGTACAAAAGTTAATAGGACACAGGATTCCTGCTCTTAAGAGTACATATTCATATATGTTAGTATATTCTATGGACACATGTAACTTCAATATCATGTTGTTGAAACAACCACTCAAAACAACAAATGTTACAAAGATATTTGTGGATTTTAAAAATATCAAACTTCTTTCTATCATCATACTTAGTACAATTAACTTCTGGGGACAAATACTGGGGAACACTTATTACATTCTATTGCTGGGAGGAGACACTAGGACCAAGGCAACTTATAAAAGAATGCATTTAACTGAGGCTTGCTGAGAGAGAGAGAGAGAGAGAGAGAGAGAGAGAGAGAGAGAGAGAGAGAGAGAGAGAGAGAGAGAGAGACTGGAGACTGGCATGAGATTTTGAAACCTCAAAGCCCACTCCCAGTGATGCACCTCCTTAACAAGGCCACACCTCCTAACCCTTCCTAAACAGTTTCACTAACCTGGGGTCAAGCACTCAAACATATGAGATTGAGGGGCACTCAAACATATGAGATTGAGGGGGCATTCTTATTCAAATTGCCACACATTCTATATCAAATCATTCTCCAACAGAAACCACTTGGCTGTCTTGTACCTCATTTCAGTTCTGACACCACCTGCTTAGAGTCTCATCCCATAGGTAAAAGATTCACCCATGCAGACTGTCCCACACTTTATGGTTATAAGCCATTGATTATTAAATGGGGTTATTACTCCTCCTTAGGGTCCATTAATTTGCTAGGAGGAACTATAGAACTTGAAAGCACAGTGTACATATGTCTCCCAGGTAGAATTAATTTCCTTAATTTCCAGCTTGACTGGATTGAGAAGTGAATAAGTCTGTGAGGAAATTTCCAGAAATTGTTAAATGAGGGTAGTAGGCTTGCTCTGAACACTGTCCCATATGTTGGGTGGTTGTGTCCAGAGGAAATAAAATGGGAAGAAGAAAGGAGACCACCAGAGCAGGCTTACTCTCTCTTTGGGTTCCTGGATCCATGGGATGAAACATTTCCTCTGCTATGTCACATCACAAGCAAATAGTGTTGTAGACAGCAGACAGTAGACTGGAAGTCCTCTAAAATCATGAGCCAAAGGTAACCAGCTGCTTTCTAAATGAAATTGAGACCTGCTCCACAAGAGGGAATTCCTGTCTGGTACCATAAAACCTCTGATAAAAATTCCCACAACTGGGGAGGTCATAGACCCTAGTGGGAAAGCTTTGGCTTATATGTTATTAAATAGACACAATATATTCATCAAACTGCCTTCTAAATAGTCGTTTGTCCTCATAGGTGAGTGCTGCTATCAGCTTTGGTCAGAGAAGTTTCTTTTTTCAGTGAGCAACAGTTATGAAACTCCTGTCTGGTTAAAGAAATAAGAACAAAAGAGCTCAGTCTTAAGTGGGATATCTGTCTCATGCCCTCTGAAACTAGGAGAACATTGCAGAAGTAATATAAGAGCCCAAGGATGGGGTGGCATGTTGGAGAACACTGTCTTCCAGGCACAGTGTTCCCTGGCACTCTTAAATTCATAACTATGTGACTATCAGCCTACAGCCTACACAAGATGGGGTCATTAAGCATCCTGTGGTGGAGGGACTCAATGAGGCCCTATTCTCTCTTGAAGATTATACGCAGTTAAATGGTTGTCACAGGAGAGATATTTACTTCAATAGTGTAGCTTCTGGTACAGTGTGCATCCTTCTGTAAGTAACTCTAATTAAACTTATTGGGTCACAAAACTTAATAATAGAAATGAATATAGAAGGGGTGCTAGGTTAGGGAAAGAAGGAATCAGCCAGAGTGAGAAAGACAAGATGGTAATGGGGTGAATATGAACAAAATATATATAAATGTTATACAACATATATATATATATGTACATATACATACATATATATTTCTAATAAAAACCAACCTACTATTGTGAATAATTAATATATTCTAATAAAGAGCAGAGAAAAGAAAGAAAGAGCAAAATTTTGGAGCCAAACTGGGCTACATAATGAGTTCTAGGCCAGCTTGAATTGGCCTACTTAGGGTAACATGGTAAGACAGGAGACACTGCCTTAAACATCCAGAATAAGTAAACAAACAAACAAACAAATGTAAGCCCTATCTTTGGAGAGACAGACGTGGGGCTTATTCTCTGGTCTTAATGGAATTGATATTGCCAATTCTTTCTCTTCTGAAAAAACAAGTTCTGTGGAAAAAATAAGAAAAATATCAAATAAATTTCTTATTATACACAGCACCAATTATATTTCTGTTTGCTACTCCTTCTGTTGAGCTAGGGATAGGAGGCTCAAAAATGGGTGTCAATGACTAGGATGTGCCTTGACAAGGTCTGTGGGATGTAAGCCCCACTCCAACACTAGGGCTGGAGATCTGGGAGAGGCAAATAGAAGCAAAGCCTACAAGCACATGGCAGTGGAGTGACTCCTGGGTTTGGTGAGTGGAATGGGTGATAAGGGTTAACTTTTTTTTCTCTGTGTGCCATTTCTTGGCTTGATGGATTGGATAAATCTTTGTAATGTCTCTGCCAAGGTCTCTATGGACTGTGAAAATTGCCCAGCGTGAATATGAAGCCTCAGTGAAAACTTACATGCACAGAAACTCAATTTTAAATTATTAAACAATGAGAATTAACGAGGTAATATGTATGAAATGTGAAGTTATGTAAGTTTATAAATTCCAAGGAATAATTACTACAGTCATTTCCAATGCATCCATTCATGTGCTCCTAATTGCTCAATTCTTCACCATCCTTTGGGGCTTGTCATTGGTTTTTGTTTTAATTTTGCACTCTCCCTTCCCATCCCAGTATGAAGCTAGCAGGCCTGTTTTACAACCTTTATAGATGATGCCCATGAATCTGGCATCCATCCCAACCTCCAAAATAGGCTTTGGTTTTGGAAACTCGCCCAAAGTTCTGATACAAGTGACCTATGCAAAGTTCTGGGAACCGAATGCCTTGGCCCTTGCCCAGCCAGAAGGTCACTGCCGCCCTGCTGGTTTCCCTGAGGTGTGCTGTTCAGCCACAGCTGCCTGCAGGATGACTTGGCCATTATCATTTTGCTAGCCATTCTGAACAACAAGCCCCAGAGGAAGCACAGCTTCCTCAGCAAGAGAATTTGTACACATGTTTAATAAATCCCTCCATGGCTTTGAATCCCCAATTTTGGAAGGTCAATTCTGTTTGCTAGTGGTCATGTTTCAGAAGGTCATTATTACCTCCACTGCCTGTCACCCTTTCATTAGCCCACAATCATTATACATAGTAATAGTTTTGTAAGGACATTTCCATACAGGTGCAATACTTTGAGTATTACCCCCCACCCCCATACACATCTCGTTTCTCAGTTAGGGTTTCTATTGCTGTGATGAAACACCATGATCAAAAGCAATTTGAGGAGGAGTTTTCCTTATAGCTTATAAGACTGTCATTGAGGGACATCAGGGCAGAAACAAACAGGATAGGAGCTGATGCAGAAATCATGGAAGAGTGCTGCTTACCCATTTGCTCCTCATGGCTTACTTAGCCTGCTTTCTTATAGCACCCAAGACCACCTTTCTAGGAGTGGCACTGCCCACAGTGGTCTGGACCCTCCTATATCTTGATTGGTGGTTACCAATCAAGAAAATTCATCCCAGGGTTGCCAATAGGCCCATCTGGTGGGAGCATTTTCTCAATTTAGGTTCCCTTTTTCAAAATGACTCGAATCTGTGTCAAGTTGACATAAAACTAGCACAACTTCACCCTTTTATTTTCTCTTCTCCTCCTCCTCTTCTTTCCTTTATACAACTTCATTTTTATTTTTTGGTTGTGAGCCTAGCCTTTAACGGCTGAGCCATCTCTCCAGCCCACAACTTCCTTTTTATCTTTGTGTCATGTATGTTTTGTTGTGTTTTTTTATGGTTTTATTTAGGTATATAAAATCTAAGAGTCACATGTGAGAGAAATCATATATTTTTCTTCTTGTCTTTCTGAGTTTGACTCAATTAGCATAATATGACAATCTCTAGTTGTATGCATTTCCCTGAAAATGACATCAATTCCATGTTCTTTATGGCTGAATAAAATATCATTATGCACATGCCAGCACATACAAAAATACACATATGTTCTCATAAACACACATACACACATATGAACACTCATAAGCACACATGCACATGTACACATACATGCACACACATATGCATAAACACAGGCATGCACATTCACACTCATACATACAATTGTATATACACATACACAAGTTCATAAATAAATACACATACTCATGCATACATGAACACACACACATATACATACACACACAAATTTTGTTTATTCACACCTTTGTTGCTGGATTGGTAAGTTGATTCTCTAAGCTAAAGGAGAGGAAATGATTTTCATGGATCATGTGTCAAATCTTCTGTGAAAGTCTAATTTCTTTTAATAATACGGTGTCCTTCAACTGGCTTTCATGATTCCTGAATCTTGTGTTGCTTCCATTTTGGGGGTGCTTGAAATTTTATCAGCAGGTTTTAGTTGCAGATCCATCATGCCACACCCCTTCTTTCCTCATACCAAGATCTATAAAGTTGGGGGTAGAGAAATACCTCAGTGGCTAAATTCACTCACTGTTCTTCTAGGATCAAGCTCAGTTCTCACGGTAGGTGGTTCATAACCACCTATGTCTCTTTGCTTCCTGATCCAAAACAATGTGAGGATACTGTAGTTTCAAGCCTCTGATGCTGCAGACTGACCCCTCAGACAGCTTTGTCTTCCCTGCCATTATGGTTGAGCATCTTGAGATCCTTCCTCCTTTGAAATAGTTTCTCACAGGGACAGAGAGATGCAATGGGGCTGCTGTGCAAATATGCAGACTGGGGTTCAATCTCCAGAACCAGCTCCTTTGAAAAGCCAGGCACAGTGACATATTACCTCAGCATGGGGTAGAGGCAGAGAAAGATGGACTCCAGAAACTCATTGGCCTATAAATCAAGCTAAATTGAGAAGCTTCAGATCCACTGAGAAACTCTGTCTCAAAACAAAAGTAGAGGGACTGAGCCAAGTGGTAGTGACCCATGCCTTTAATCCCAGCACTCAGGAGGCTGAGGCAGGCACATCTCTGAGTTCCAGGCCAGCCTGGTCTACAGAGTGAGTTCTAGGACAGCCAAGGCTACACAGAGAAATCCTGGTCTACACACACACACTGAGAGAGAGAGAGAGAGAGAGAGAGAGAGAGAGAGAGAGAGAGAGAGAGAGAGAAGGACCAGAGAGATGGCTCAGCAGTAAAGACTAGTTATTGCTCTTATAGAAGACTTATGTTTGGTTTCTAGTATTTACATAGCAGCTTACAACCATGTGTAACTTAGGGGATTTCATGCCATCTTCTGACTTAATAAGACCAGACATACTCATGGGCTACATACATTCAGGCAAAATACCCATACACATAAAATAAGTAAATCTAAAATTTAAAAAAGGTAAGTAGCAGTTGAGTAAAGACATCTGATCTCAATCTCTGGCTTCTATACCAATGCATAGTCATTTGTACATTCACCTTCAAGCATATGTGCACACAACTCACACTAACAAGTACATGCAGCATGTGCACACACACACACACACACACACACACACACACACACACACACACACTTTAAAAACAAGTTGCTTCTGTCAGGTATTTAGCCACAACAACATAAATGATCAGGATGGACTGTTTTTTTCCAGGGCACAGCACTGTGAACTGGGCCTGATGGTTTAGGCAGAGTGTGGCCCAGCGGTGGAGAATTGGCAGTAATGACCATAGATATTCTGCTCCTATGAACACCACCTGGATTCCATGTCACACCAACATGCTAGTTAAGCAACTGAGTCTTGGCTCCCTTCAGAATGTTATAAGGGAGGAAATATGTTCTTGTATAATCCTATCCTTTCAAAATTAGCTGTATTCAAGTCAGCATTGTGTGTCAACTGCAAGAAATTGGGCAGGGATGCTTATCACTCAGAGCTGTTTTTCAGCCTGAAGAACACATCCCAGTAGCATTGTTAGAGCTGGCACGGCTCCACTAAAACAGCCACCCCCTTTCCCCCCACCCTAGGCCCTTCTAACCACTCACAAGGCTTGGCCAAGCTCTGCCTTTGACTGAGGCAGGAGGCTTACAGGTGCTCAAAGAGTTGGAAATGGCCTTTCCATTTCCAAAAGACTGCATCATACCAAGCAGTCTTATCTCAACTCTTCCATGCAGTCATACAGACTCCTGCAGGAGAGTGAAATATCCACCCCAAATACATTTCTTTGGTGCTTTTTGAGTTGGCTATTGCAAGAATGTACAGATACCTGTAGACACAGAAATGGATCTGAAATCTCTTGTTAAAAAGATATCTATGTCTAACACTGGAAAGGATAGCTTGGAGGGTAAGAGCATTTGCCATACAAGCATGAGGTCCTAAGTACAAATTCTTTGCACCCATGTAAAAAGCCAAGCATAGCTGTGAGTGCCTGTAACCCTGGCACTGGTGGGCAGTGTCCCTGAGAGTTTGCTACTGGCCAGTCTGGCTGAAATGGTGAGCTCTCACTTCCATGACAGACTCTGTCTCAAGACAATAAGGCAGGAAGCCATGAGGAAACATCTGGTGGCATGCTCTGGCCTCTACATGTGCACACATGGGCATATACCTGCACATTCACATACATGTGATATGCTCATACACCATATACACAAACAACACACACACAAAATTTTAGAAATTTGACTTAAAACAACAGCAACGAAAGATACCTGCTATATACAGCATTAAAGCAAACAGCAAATGCATATGGGAGTTTTTCTGACACTCTCTCTTCACTCAATTTAGCAAGAATCTCTCCACAGAAAGAAGAGATAGGATCTAAAATGATTCAAATCTGAAGGTGAACACAGGTGCCTGCTACATTCAACTTCATCGACTTACAGCCCTTGCTCTATGTGGTTCCTGGCTTTCCAAATCTCTGCTACCTCCCTTCTGCCCAAAGCCCCAAAACCTCCTTCCTCTAACCTCGGTGTGAAAATCTGCTAGTGCATCCTTCTCTGAATTGAACACTTCCATTTCTTAGGCCACAATGAAACTTACATGTTCCTTTTCTTATCTGTCTACTCTTTGTTTCCTAGATTAAAATAACAAAAACTTGAGCAGAGGCAGGGAGAAAGACTTAGAAACAGAAACAGAGAGATGGAGAGACAGAAAGACATACAGTAGTGGGATACACACACACACACACACACACACACACAGAGAGAGAGAGAGAGAGAGAGAGAGAGAGAGAGAGAGAGAGAGAGATGAAAACTTTCCAATATTCTGTTGCTATTGATGAGTTGCTGAAGTGGTTTCAAAGAGAGATAGACTATGCGGATTGAGAATTGGGCAGTGTTTCTTGTCTTGTGTAGCATAAATCCTAATTGGTTTTAATAATAAAAACCCAGAGCCAGATATTGGGGCAAATGCTGCAATATCAGAGACAAAGGAGAAAGCCACAGCCACCTTTCACCTCACTAACTCCTCAGCCAGAAAGGGGCCAAGCTCCTGTCCCCACCCTACCTTATCACTTCCTCTCTCTGCCTAGCTATATCACTTCCTGTTTCCTCTCCTAAGTGCTGGGATTAAAGGTGTGTGCCACAATTGCCTGGCCTCTAGGGTTAACTAGTGGCTTGCTCTGCCCTCTGATCTCCAGGCAAGCTTTACTTGTTTGAGCACAAATAAAATATCACCACAGTCTAGTTATCAGATGAAAAAAAATTCTGAGAGGAGAAAAAAATAAGAAATTCAAAATTTTTGTACAGTGAAAGTACACACTCCTAGGTGGTACAGGCATTATTAGAGGGTGCTTTGGACAGATTTTCTTATGGGCAATCTTAATGAAGGGAAGATCATTTATGAGCCAATTAAGGTGAGTGGAGGCCCTCAGCAGTAGGGTGTACTTTCCTGTGGTCCATGTATGGTGTTTTCATATGTGTCATAGTGTCAGATGCAGGATGGGAACAGCTGGTTCTGTAAGGCTAGGCAGACACAGATAACATTATACTGAAGCCGAGGACAGTTAGCAGTTATCTCCATTGGCCATGTTGGTTGCAGCCATTTTGGTGTTCATGTTTTTTTCCTGTATGGAATCCCTAGTAAACCCACTGGTTCACTAAGCTCCACTTGGTCTGTTGGTGCCCTATTTTGAGTAAGTAGATATTTGTTTATGGCCTCCCCAGGAAAAACCACACAACAAAGCTCATTGCCACTAGACATGGTCTATAGCAGAATTGCTAAATGGTCTTATTAATAAAAATCTCAGAGCCAGAAATTGGGATTAAAGGCTGAGAGAGATCAGAGGAATAGGAAAAGCCACAACTAACATCACCTCACCAACTCTGCAGCTTCCAAAGCAAACTGCTTCTTGTCTTCCCACACCTGTATGCCTTTCTGTTCTGTTCTCTCACTTGCTCTCTCAGCTCAGCTATATCACTTCCTTTTCCAGCTCATCTCTGTCACTTCCTGTCTGTCTGTACAGGCCTCCAGACCTCTATGGTTAGTGCTGGGATTAAAGGCATGTATCACCATGCCTGGCTCAGTTGCCAATGTGGCTGTGAACTCACAGAAATCCAGACATATCCAGGCCTCCCAAGTGATAGGATTAAAGGTGTGTGCTACCATTGCCTGACTTCTATGTTAATATAGTGGCTGGCTTTTCCCTCTGAGCCTCATCATCTTTTTTGTTTGTTTGTTTTTGATCCCCTTCATCTTATTGGAAGACTTGGTATATTGGGGGACACAATACATTGCCACATTTCCCCTATTTTTGTCTAATAAAAAAAAGTGCCAGGCAGTGGTGGCACATGCCTGTTATCCCAGCACTTGGGAGGCAGAGGCAGGTGGATCTCTGTGAGTTCGAGGCCAGCCTGGTCTACAGAGCTAGTCCACGACAGGCTCCAAAGCTAGAGAGAAACCTAGTCTCAAAAAATCAATAAATAAATAAAGATAAAAAATTTATAACTAATGTAAGAAAAACTATATACAATAAGTACAATAACTATATACAATATATACAAGCAATAAATACATCAACAATGTCTAGTCCATTTGCATTTGACAAATTTAGAGAAAATATTCCATTATCTATCCTATTTTTATGAATCTAAAATGTATCTAATTCACTTTCTATCATTCCTTATATCACCAACAGAAAACTATCTTATGATGACTTTCAAACTTACATACTTAACACTACTTGGTGAGTTTCTTTTCTGAATTTCTTAACAAGAAAAACTATAACTATAAATATCTAATCATCAACTCCCTCAGAGACCAGAGAAGGAAATAATATTACCTATTAAAACAGGAGATGCAAGCAAGCAACTTCCAAAAATTACGAGTTATGACAGAAACAGCCAGCTGCCTAGACAGTCACCTGAGGTTTCTCTGCAACATTGGGGCATCATCTTCGGCCTATAGGCTTAGCATATTTGACAGACTCATTTGTGAAGCAGGATGTACACAAGGCCTACACCTCGATCCCATATTCAGTGCTAGTATTCAATGTACCAGATAAACTTGAATTCTGCCAGTGTCGTGCCTTGATTCAGGATTTTAAATTCTGGAAATTGCTGGTATTTTTGGAATTCAGCTTCCCATTCTTTTTGGCTTGTAGGTGGCTTCATCTCCTTCATTAAATGCCAGTCTACCATTGAAAGGCCAAACTCCTTCAGCCTAGTAACTCCTTCAAGAATAACTGCTCCAGCTACTGTTCCACTGTACACCAGGAGCCATCAGTTTACTGCCTGTTCAGATGCCTTTGAAGGTGGGGGCACTGTACCTTTTCCAGATTTCAAAGCTACTTCAGTGATGGTGCCATTTTGTCCTGGCCTCAGAGGATGCCTGTTGCCAAAGCTGCAACCACACTTGTCTTGGCAAGGATTGGCAGTGCAGAGGAACTTTGGGTAACTGTCCAGGCAGCTAGCTGTTTCTGTCATTTTAGATTTTTAGAAGTTGCTTACAATGTTCTTCCTGTATATTTAGGTAATATAATATCCATCTGAGGTCTTTGATGTAGTCGAAGACTAGATAGTTATAATTATAGTATTCCGTATTCCTTAGTCATGATAAAAGATAAATTAGATATGAAACTTTAGACTCACAAATATAGAATAGATGATAGAATATTTTCTTTAATTTTGTCAAATACAAATAGACTAGATATTGTAACTGTAGTTTTTGCTTGATAAGTGTTTTGTTATATATAATTTTACTATGTTAAAGTTAAAACTTTCCTTTTTGATTAGACAGAAGAGGAAAGTACTGTGGGATATCATTCTGTATGCTATGAATATGTGTTGCTCTGATTGGTTGATAAATAAAATGTTGATTGGCCAGTAGCCAGGCAGGAAGTATAGGCAGGGCAAACAGATAAGGAGAATTCTGGAAAGAAGGACTGAATCACCAGCCAGACATGGAGGAGCAAGATGACAAGGAAGAACTGAAAAAAGGTACCAAGCCACGTGGCTAAACATAGGTAAGAATTATGGGTTAATTTAAGTGTAAGAGCTAGTCAGTAATAAGCCTGAGCTAATGCCTGAGCAGTTATAATTAATATAAGCTCTGTATGTTTACTTAAGGGGATGCAAGTGAGAAATGTTTTGTTCAGACCGCTGGCTGGCTGGGACACAGGGAAACTTCCGGCTACAATGGTCTCTCTATAAAGTGTCAAAATGTTAGTTCAGTATCAATATTTGCAACTTGACACAGTTGTAATACAAATTTCTTGCTTATTATGCAAAGTCAAATCTTGCTAGTTCTGGGTTGAGGTATTTGAATCATTCTTCAGCTGACTCAAGCTGCCAGATCGCTCTTCCTGGGTTGCCTAGGTCCTGCCAGGGTTCCTTTGCCCACCTGTGCACCTGCCCTGCACAGGCATTTGAGTTTGTACCTCCTGACTAAGCAGACAGCCCTGTGCTGAAGTCAGGGCTCCTGTGACATGGTTCCTACTTCTGAGGTGATACAACAGGAGAAAAGTTAGTTTGTGCTGTGAGTTTGAAGAATGTGACCCGGAATGAAGAACTGTGTAGGAGAATGGACTACCTAGGAAGAAGCTGAGGCAAGCCTTCTGAGAAGTAAGTCTTCTGATGGTGAAAGCCATGTCTCAGCACAAAGATTTGGCTAAAAGTCTATACTTGATTTTGGCTCAAAGGCTGAAGAGTGATAAAGCTTAGGCCAAGAGACTGCTCTCAGCTTGAAGTCAGTAGCCTTTTCTCTGTCAGGTGCTTGCATGCTGGCCTACACCACTTGAAACTCTAGAGGTAGGTGGGTGTACATTCTTGGTGATCATCCAAGGACAGACCTGATCTATCAATTAATTTGAATAGAACAAAGAGCCTTGAACAGGCCAGGCAAGCTCTCTACCATGGAGCTACATTCCCACATCTTTCACAAAGCACAAATAAGTTGCCCCAGACTGATTGCTTGGCAAGGAAATCTAAGCTCCGTTCCTGACCACAAAGTCCTGCAGTATGGCCCATTCCAAGAATCCTGACTGTGCTGGATTAGCCAACTTGATACAAGCTGGAGTCATCAGAAAGGAAAGAACTTCAATTGAAAAAATGCTTCTATAAAATCAGGTTATAGCTAAGCCTGTAGGGCATTTTCTTTTTCTTTTTTCTTTTTTTGGCTTTTTGAGACAGGGTTTCTCGGTGTAGCTTTGCTCCTTTCCTGGATCTCACTCTGTAGACCAGGCTGGCCTCGATCTCACAGAGATCCATCTGCTTCTGCCTCCAAGTGCTGGGATTAAAGGTGTGCGCCACCACCGCCCAACGGCATTTTCTTAATTAGTGATTGATGGGTGAGGGCCCGGCCCATTGTGGGTGGTACTATCCCTTGGCTGGTGGTCCTGGGTTCTATAAGAAATCAAGCTGAACAAGCAAGCAATGAGGAGCAAGCCAGTAAGCAGCTCCTCCCTCCAGGTACCTGCCCTGCTTGAATTCCTGCTCTGACTTCCTTCAGTGATGGACTATGATGTGGAAGTGTGGATGAAATAAACCCTATCCTCCCCAGTTTGCTTTTGGTCATGGTGTTTTATCTCAGTAACCTGATTAAGACACTGACCTTGTTTCCTATTGGTTTCCACCTTGTCTACTAGGCCACTGTCCTCCCTGTTTGAGAATATTTCTCAGCCATTGTCCCACCTCTCCCTGGTTTGTTCTTCTGCCCAAATCCCTGCCTGTTTCTTCTCTGGAAAAGTATCCTCTTCCTAAACCTCTCCTTAGCTTCAGTTCCCAATACTTTCAAAACTTGCTGTTTTTGAACTGCCACTTCCATCAAGATTCTTTCATTGTCAGGAACTATCTTATCTAACATCCTCTCCTTAATAGACTGACAGTTCTCTGGACCTCAGTACCTTGTTCAGCTCTGATCACACTGTGCTCAAAGGAACACAGACACATAAAAGGATCTCAATAAACCTAGAAAACAATGAGATGGATAGGTGGTACATTGACCGCATGATGTCCTCTGCTGTTAAGGAATGAGTAGATGAGTAGTTTGCCTTTGTTGGTGTGATAAACACCATAACTGAAAGCAACTTGGGGAGGAAATGGTTTATTTGGCTTACACTTCATACTCACAGTTAATCATTGAGAGAAGTCAAAGCAGGAACTTAAGCAGGAGCAGAGGCATACACTACGAAAGAGTGCTGCTTATTTGCTTGCTCTGCATTGCTTGCTCAGCCTGCTTCCTTGTACAACACAGGCCCAAGGGTGGTACCTCCCATAGTGGGATAGGCCCTCCTATAGCAATCATTAATCTAGAACATGCTCATAGACTTACCTACAGGGCAATCTGTTGAAGGTAATTCCTCAATTAAGGGTCTCTGTCTCCAAGTGACAAAAACTAAGCAGAACAGATGAATTAACACACCTGACTGTAGTTAGAGTTTTCCTGCCTGGCCCAGTCAGGACAAATGTCTCTTACCCGCCAGTCCCACAGTCGCTCAGACCCAACCAAGGAAGCAAATAGAAATTTACATTGTTTAGAAACTGGCCGTGGCAGGCTTCTTGCTATCTGCTCCTTCTATCTTAAATTAACCCATTTCTGTTAGTCTATACTTTGCCACATGGCTTGTGGCTTACCAGTGTCTTTACATGTTGCTTTTCATGGCAGCGGCTGGCAGTGTCTCTCTCCAGCCTTCTACTTCCGAGAATCCTCTTTTCTCTTGTCCCGCCTATACTTCCTGCCTAGCCACTGGCCAAACAGCATTTTATTTGTACAGAGTGATATCCACAGCACTTCCCCTTTTCTTTTTTTTTTTTTTAAGGAAGGTTTTAACGTTTACATAGTAAAATTACATATAACAAAACAATTATCAAGCAAGAATTATAGTTATATTATTAAAGAAGATATCCTATCTTATATTGGTGAGTCTAAGGTTTTATATCTAACTTATCTTGTATCATAACTGAGCAAAATTATAACTATCTATTCTTTAACCATATCAAAGACCTCAGAAGGATATAATATTACCTGAGAACCAGGAGAAGGATGTAAGCATTTTTTAGGAGTCTTGTAGGGTAGACAGAGACAGCTGGCAGCCTGGATAGTCACCTAATGTTCCTTTGTAAAGTTGGGGCATCTGTCTTTAGCCCACAGGGCTAGAGTCTCTCGGTCACTTCTCTCAGTGTCCTGTAGAATGTCTGGCAGTTTCCTCTGCAAAGCAGGAACCTGAAGGACCATTTTGTCAAGCAAAGTTCAGTGGTCACCTTTCTATGGGTCCTGTATGTCCAGTTGATCGAGCAGTCCAGGCAAGAACAGTTTCTTGCCCAAATGGCTAGTTTTGTCAAGGTGAAGATAAACTCCATATGAAGTGTCTTTAATGCCCATCTTCCTCTCTGAAGTAAATCGGTGCTGCCTGAAGCAGACATGTCTCACTGTCCAGAAAGTCTAAATTTTAAAAGTATTTTAAATGCCATATTTTGTAGGTCTTTGAAGTATTTGAAGATTACCTATCTGTCTGAAATATCTCTATGTACATCTAGAAGACTTAACTAACATGGCTACGAGTATGATTATCATAGATGACTAATTATTAATCTATTTTTAATTATCCATTACAATTTAAATGAGCTATATAAACATAATACCTTAAACATGAGTAGAAATATGCACACAGTATAACAAAATTAACTTTAAGTTTGTATCAATAAAGTCTATACCAATGTAAAACATTTTAAACAAGTTGTTACTCTTTAGAAGTAGGTTCCTTAATCTATCCTTTTATCCTATTATATCTATATCATATCTCCTTTTATTCTTTAGAAAGAGATCACATTTATAATCAACCTGCTTTAAAGAAAAATATTGGTTTTTCTCTGTCCCACACCAGAGGGCTCTTCTGATTTGGGACATAAGAATCTCTTAACCTTTTCTTTTATCAATATGTCTGGGTTTAGAGAAGGAGTGAGCCAATTCTATCTCCAAAGCCAGCTTGATAATTTTGGGAATGTGGGCGTAGTTTCTCTTACTACTTCCTGCTGGAGGGGGGGGGGCGCTGTATCTTATGGGGACACAAAGAAAATTTTAGGATTATGGAGTAGTCCATTAGGGTGAACCTCTGAGCCAGTTGCCTTGAAACCATTCTGGATGTTGGATCATCTGGCCATGGTGTCATTGGAGACCTTTTAGGTGGTCTTGGCTGATCAAACCTGATGTATCTTAATCTGGAACAAATCCATAGCCTCTGGCTTTTTGTGGAAACAAAAGCAGAGACTTTTTTCCAAAGCAACATATCCCTATATCCAAATTTTGAAGTCAAGGTACCTTTAAAATTTACATATTTGTTTAACTCAACAGCTTTTATGATCAAATCTTTTTTTGCAGTTAAAAATCCCAAAGACAACATAAACCAGATTCTCTGTGTAATATCCATCTTTGTAAGACTGAAACGCCGCTGTGGCTGCTGGCTCCGCCCACCTCAGCTTCCCAACATGGCGGTGGTTCAGTTTACCGCCAGCTCTGGGTTTGGAGCCATGTGTACCATCAACTATCAGAAGCAGTTCTATCAAAGCAGCGCATAGCCCAGAAACGCTTTTTTTTTTTTTTTTTTAAACTAGCAAAGGCTAAATCCACCACATAGCAGAGTACAGTGCTGCTTGTAGATTCCTCATTCCCACCACACTGCAGGTCAGACGCACAAGCCAGAAACCCGCCATAGTAGCTCAAACTGGCAGGCTGCCGCTACCTTGAGAAAAAAAACTAGGAAGTTCTTTTTAGCTTTGTTTTAGAATCTTTTTTTCTCAGGTTTTAGGTGGAAATTCTTGCCCCACGTTGGGCGCCATTTGTAGTTAGAGTTTTCCTGCCTGGCCCAGTCAGGACAAATGTCTCTTACCCGCCAGTCCCACAGTCGCTCAGACCCAACCAAGGAAGCAAATAGAAATTTACATTGTTTAGAAACTGGCCGTGGCAGGCTTCTTGCTATCTGCTCCTTCTATCTTAAATTAACCCATTTCTGTTAGTCTATACTTTGCCACATGGCTTGTGGCTTACCAGTGTCTTTACATGTTGCTTTTCATGGCAGCGGCTGGCAGTGTCTCTCTCCAGCCTTCTACTTCCGAGAATCCTCTTTTCTCTTGTCCCGCCTATACTTCCTGCCTAGCCACTGGCCAAACAGCATTTTATTTGTACAGAGTGATATCCACAGCACCTGACATACACACACAACACATTTTACACACACACACACACACACACACACACACACACACACACACACACACGTGAAAAAGGTGGTGTGTGGGCCAGAGTGAGGGAGATCAATAGGCAGAAGGTAGCAGCACAAATACCCAGTGTTTGATGCTGCTCAGGCAAGCCTCAGGTCTGCTCAAAATGACTGCTGAAAAATCTCTTGAAGGAACACACTCCAGATTCCATGTTCCCACTACCTTGTGGTCATGAAACAGTAGAGATTCAGACAGTGAGCAACTGTTCACCTTCTCCTGCCATTTTGAAATGCCAGATGCATTGATGCAGCTGGTTTCTATTTCACTTCAGGAAGCTGTGCATCCTGATTACTATGCAGGTGAAACCTTCCTGTTTCATTAATTGTTGAGGACATGTGGCATTTGTCACCAGCTCTGGAAACTCAGGCAAGGAGTTCTGGCACAGGAATTCATACTCTCACAACACTATCTTTATTAGGCAAACAGATGCTATCTCAATGTTGTTCTATCCCACTTGGTACTATACCCAGTTTAATATGGCCTGCTGCATTGAAGGAATAGTCCTTAGCATTCTTCACACACACACACACACACACACACACACACACACACACACACACGACAACTGATGAAGTCTTGGTGTAAAATCCCTCTGCACTACAAACTGTGTTCAGATAAAGATTTCTCTTAGTCCATGACAGGATCTGTTTTTTTCTCTATGTGATGCTTTTAATCATTTATCCCAAGTCAAAGTCTATGCAAAAGGTTTACTAGAAAAACATATCCAGAACTCCATAGGAAACAAGGGAAGCTGGCCACAGAGAGAAAAGTCCCATACAATCAGTTTTCACCAGCCATTGCTTCTGCCCAATAATGACTGGGCATTTTCTGGGGTGTCACAAACACATCTCCAGTCTCTGAGATGAATGCAAAGTGGGTCTAACGTGAAGGCTGCTAACAGGTAAATCAAATGGAGGTTGAAGTTGGATGTGAGGACTGAATACAAGACATCAACAATGTTTCTCCCTCTCTCCCTCCCTCCCTCCCCCCTTCCCTCCCTCCATCCCCCCCTCTTATTCTTAGGGGTAGGAGGTTAATGGGACAATCATAGCCTAGCTTGAATTACTCTTTTACATTTCTTTAAAAAGTAGAGAATGATACAATCTTCATTTTTACCAGTATGCAATGAGACTCAGAGAGGAAAACAATACTTAATTGAGGCCATCAAGACATTTGGAAATGATCTTGGATCTAGACTTGCAGCGTGCAGACTACCATTTGTGTGGTCTCAAAGCTGCTTGAGAGGCAATACTAGTGACACAGATTCTGTCAGTGAGGAGGTATTTACAGCTACTTGAGCACAGATGGACATAGCATATCATGATGTCTATCTCTCATGAGCATCTTTGTGACATCACGGCCACATGTAGCCCCGGCAGATGCTCCCCAACCCAGGCATGGACAATAGATCCTCTGATCTGACAGATTTAGTTTAATATGTCCAATAAAATTAAAAGATGTCATATAAAATTAAAGCCATAATTAAAAATTGATTAGCGTGTGCTGTCTGCTGGCTTCAGTATCCACTGTAGTATCTTAAGTACTAGTAATATAGCTTTATTGATTGGCAAAAAGATAAAGTGCAGAATAAAACCAGTGAGCAAGCTGTTCACAGATAAAAGCAGCAAGTATGTCAAATTACAAACACTGTCCAGTGTCAGATATCACATTCTCCAAGTGTGTTTTGGTGATTGAAGTTGGGGTGGGAGACATTGACCTCAGTCATAAACACATTCCTGGGAGCACTTTGCAGAAGAACACACAGTGGCTTCAAATACAGGCTGTTGCTGGGGTTTGAAGCCCCTCAGGGAAGCTTTGACTGTATTAAAAGTCCAATTGGGAGCATCAAACAAAAAGACCTAAGTGTTTTTTCCTTTTAGTTGAATGGGGATTGACCTGGCCACCTCCTCTGCATTTGACAAGGGTGGATCTAGGCTCCTGGCTTCTTACTATTTCTGACAGATGAAGAGAGGCAAAGAAAGGACATTGTTTCTGTACCCCCTGCTCCGTGCTTCCATATAACTCTTCTTTTGTTTGCTATATAGACTGTTGGTTTGTAGCATTTTGATTTTTTAAGCAAATTTGATTAGCAAATAAGGGCTATTTTTTTGTTACTATCAGTTCTACTAAGATGAAAATATAAAGGAACCCTGTGTCTGCCCCCCACCCTTAACTCTAAAGTCAAGCTTATGTAAATAAGGAACTAAGAAATTTTAGGGGATCCTGTGTTTCCTTAGGGCAGCAGACCAGAATGTGCATATGGAAAGCCCAGATAAATAAATAAGCTTTTGGTTCTGCTGTTGGGACTACTGCATTAAATGATTATTTGCTGGTTATGGGGCAGAGTTCCCAGGTGGCAACAGAAAGATTACTGAAAGTATAGCTCACAGATAGAGTGCTAACCTCGCTTATGTTCAGTCCAAGACAACTGCATTACAATATAGTTATAGGGTCAGAAGTCCAAAATCAGCCTCACTTGTCTATAATTATGCTTTAGACAGATAAGGGCAGGTTCCTTTGAGCCCTAAGGGGACAGTCTGTTTCTTTGCCTTGAAATGCTTTTTTTACCCATTCCCAGTATCACCCTGATCTTCTTGCCAAGTCTGGCAGCCACATATGGCTCTTCATAGGAGTAAACAATGCTATTACCCCAGGACTTATGAAGCCTTTGGTGTGGGTTTTTACTCCTAAGACTGAACCATGCATCCTCTTTGGAGAAATCTGCAAAATCACCCATCACTTTAGTTATTTTTCTTGCCATTCTGACAAAATACCTGAGTGAAGCAACGTAGGAGACAGGAGATTTGTTTTGATCACAGCCCATAATGGAACGGAAGATAGGTGATTGGTGTGGCTCTGTCCAGCAGGAGCATAATGTGGTAGCAGCACACACCTTGGTGGATCAGGAAGCAGAGAGCCCTAGACCAGAATCAAAGGTGTGATCAAGGCCCTCCCCAGTGGCCTATGTCTACCAGCTAGATCCTATGTCCCAAAAGATCCACAACCTCCCAATCCATTTCATCAGCAAGAGGCCTAAGTGTTCACATACATGAGCCATAAGCCTGTGGGAGACATTTCAAGTTCAAACCAAAGGAACTTGCTGGTCTAGCTTATGTGTAAGGAAAATGGAGAAAAACAATACAACAAAGTGATGACCAAAGTTGAATTTCTATCAGAAGGCAAAAAAGACTCCATGAGCAACAACATTGACTAAGATACCCCATATGATTAGGAAGGCAGTTGCCAAAACCAACTGAGACAGGCAAGGATAAAGAAATTGGAGAACTGGCCAAGCCAGCCAGAGCGTGTACTATTTCCTACAGTTCTGGGAAAATGGGCCCTGTTTAAGTATGATTTCCAGGTAGAGTCACACATTCTGAGTTGCTAACACTGCTCTTAGAGGCAGTGGTTCTCTGCTTTATCATTTGTTGGCAGCCTGGGCATGCCAGGCCTCCCATCTGGGCACTTCTCCTCTTAGGCAGGTGATAACCTTTTCAGCTTGCCATTACCAAGTGAGTCCCACTTTTGAGTCTCCCCTGCGCAAAGGCATTCTGCATAGCCACGCTGGAGAGCACAGAATGGGGAGGTAGAGGGCAGTGATCTGCAGACTAATTTTGTGGCTGGTCTGCAGCCTCATCAGGGAATATTCAAAGAAAGTGACAAGTGGAAATTAGCCCCTCTTGATTTTATTTCCATAACATCTGCAAGACAATCCTCACCAAAGAAGTCTTTCAAATATCTCTCTGGCAGAAAATATAGGGTTCTGTCACAGAGAAAATCTGTTTCTGAATACATATCCCAAACAATTTCAAAGGAATACAGCATTAAAATCAATATTTCCACAGTTTATACCATCCCTGAAGATATGCAACTTAATTTGCAAGCATTTTGCCTTACAAGGGAAATTGCCTGTGATGCTGACTGGATCAGAACCAGTCATTTCAGCCTCATTATACATTACACAATATCCCAAATGTCAACTCCCACCCACCAACCCAGCCTGGCAGCGGGGCTCTCAATAATAAATCACTTCTATTTACTTCAATACAGTGGAAAAGAATTTGAAGCATTAAGAATTCTTCTGCACCTGAAGGTAATTACAGGCAACTACACTGAGCTGAGGACGTGGCTATCTTCCCTTAGCTAGGCTGCACACATTTAAAAGGATTTTGGGGTGTGGGGGGAATAAGGTTCTTGCTATAACTTACACACACACAGACACACACACACACACACACACAAACACACTTCAAACATTTTCATGGTTGTATAAAACCAGTGGCCCTGCTTTTATATTAGGATAATTAAAATGCTTAGCAAAGGGAGTTTGAAGTCAAATGAAAAGGAGAAAGAAAGTGCCTTTGTTGTTGAAAACCAGTAAGCAGTTAGGGAAAGCAGAGATCTCTTATTATACAAAGGGACTTTTCAATTTGATAAACTTAATTGGAAAAATGCACAATGAAAAAAGCCTGGTGTGAACCTATGAAGCTGAAATAGTCTAGGAAAATCTCTCTCCTATTGCAGACTGGAGAATTTGAGGAGACACAGCCCTGTAGGTACAGAACACACCCAGCAGGTGTTTCGCTAAACCTAAGTAAAGCTGAAGGTTGTAGCTAAAGACTTTTCCTCTGGAACCATCCACAGACAAAAACAAGTGGATTAGTAAGAATATGTGCTCTAGAGTGAGACCTTTGCTTCATCATACTTGCTGTCTGCATAAGTCAGGGTGTGCTAGTTAGAATTAGTATAAGAGATTATTTTTTGCTTTTGTTTGTTCTAAGACAGGGTCACCCTAAGTAGCCAAGTTTGACCCTGATGTAGTTAGAGTTTTTTTGCCTGGCCCACAGTCAGGACAAATCTCTCTTACCTGCCAGTCCCACAGTTGCTCAGACCCAACCAAGTAAACACATAGAGACTTATGTTGTTTACAAACTGTATGACCGTGCTTTTCATGGCGGCAGCTAGCAGGGTCTCTCTGCCTCAGCCTTTCACTTCCCAGAATTCTCCTCTCTCCTTGTCCCACCTATACTTCCTGCCTGGCTACTGGCCAATCAGCATTTTATTTATTAACCAATCAGAGCAACACATTGAACATACAGAACATCCCACAGCACCCTGACTTACTATGTAGTTGGTACTTGCCTCTAGCTTTTGTTCTTCCTGCCTTAGCTTTCCAAGTGTTAGGATACAGGTGTGCACATCATGATTGGGTCTAGATCATCGCTTGTTAATTCTCTGTGTTCAAGCATAGGCTGTCAGGGGACAGCACCCTGTGGGGACAAGGGCAGCTGGACCCTAATTTACATCCTGCCTCTGTGGAGCAGAGTTGGGGAAGAGCATATGACAGGTGGGCATGGACCTCACCTCAGCCTCCTAGAAGTCACATGGGACATTTCTGCTCACATATCATGGGTCAAAGCTTATAATGAAGAACACACCAAGGAGGAATGGGAAATGCTGTCTTGTTTCTAAGGGGAAGGAAACTGGAATTAATTCCATCATCCTGAGATTACCAGTCATTCAATGGACCTCTCAGTGTAGCATGCTTAAAAAAAAATGGCCAGACATTGCCCATCTTGGTACAGGAAAGGTGCAGCAGGTAATATAATAGAAATGACAATGTTCATCTTAACCTCTGGTTGGTCAGGGTCTGCTCTAATCAAATCTTACTTTCCACTTGGTTAAAAGCACAACAACTAAATTAAGAAAGAACCTAAAATATATAAAACTAGAGCTTAATGCAACTAGACGTGGCTTTGTCCCAACTTATATTGAATCCCTGGAAATAAGCTTTCAGAGCAATTTGAAGAGTGATTCAGAAGAGGAGAGCAGTCCCTTCTCAGACACTGGCAGCCAGCCTTGATGAGTACCCCCAAGCCAAGCAGATGGAAAGGTACAACCTGGTGATACTCAGTGCCACAGCAATGTAAGGATTGCAAGACCTATACTGTAGGGAAGCCTACCAATACCACTGCTCCACAAGAAGGGTATATTTCTGATTCAACAGATACCTCCCAGCCCACATAGAAGATGTAAGATTTAAGTTGTAGGAAATTAAATGTGGTGGTGTGGTAAGTAGAAGAAAGAGTGAAAACAAGACCACAGATGGAAAAACATGTAAAATAATCACAATGGAATCCAAACAACAGAAGCCTAAGTCTGCTTAGTGTGGGAGTAAGTTGCCTTGATTGTGTTTTGACCAGTTATGAGTCTCTTGTAGTAGCCATCATCTGCTGCAAAAGAAGCTTCCTTGATAAGAGGTAAGAACTATACTTTTCTATGTGTATGAGGATAAGTGTTTAGAATAAAGTTAGAGATTATAATGATTCAGGAAGATGGGAATAGCAGTTTCTTCCCTAGATCCATGATGTCTCCAGCCATGAGGAGCTGGCCTTGGAGTCCTCAGCCCCAAGTGGTAAATACACATACTCAGGGAGCATCATACAAGAGGCAGAACGATTCTAAGTTGCAGGGACCAGAATACTAGCTTCAAGATGGTGTCTTCTAGATATTAGAGAGATGCTATACTCATAAAATTGTAACAACATGGTTGCCTGAACAAGACCTGTATGATGACATGCCAATGGAGATGATGGAAAATTTATAAGGACCCATCCCAAGATGAAGAATGACAGTCAATGACTGCTGAGAGCAGGAGACTCAGTTTTCTCCAAAGGTGAGCACCCTTAAAAGAGCCAAAGTGGTCATCCCTAAACCCTAAACACATGTACATACAATTAACACTAGATGGACTCAGTAGTGTGTGTATGTGTGTGTGTGTGTGTGTGTGTGTGTGTGTGTGTGTGTGTGTGTGCACATGCGTGCATGCAAGGGTGTGAATCTGAGATAGAATGAGGAGCAGAAGGGATGACTCAGCAGAGAAAGATGGAGGAGTGGAAAAGATGTAAATATGGTACAATCAGACATAAAATTCCCAAAATATTAAAAAAATTAAAAAAAAATTGCCCTGACTGAGATGATGCCTGGGTACCATATGTCAACCATGAGAACAAAGGCAAATACTAAAAACTCTCCCAAGTCATGCTTCCTATGTAAAAATGCATGGAGGCACATGGACTATGAAAAAGTCCCAGCCAAAATCAATAATGTATTTTGAGTATTTTTTTGCTGATAGTGTTCCTTGGAATTAAATTATAGTGCAGGAAACACCACTGCACTATAACAGTTCAGAGTTTCAGTTTTTAAAGATATAAATTCTTGGGGTTGGGGGTTTAGCTCAGTGGTAGAGTACTTGTCTAGCAAGCACAAGGCCCTGGGCTTGGTCCTCAGCTCCAGAAAAAAAAAAAAGACAAAATAACAACAACAACAACAAAAGACCAAAAAAAAAAAAAAGATAAAAGATATAAATTCTTATTAGTTGATAAAATCATGGCTATTCAGAATGACCCACTACAGGGTCTATAAATCATAGGATCACCCCAAAACTATAAGGCAAACTTTGGGGGAAATCCAAAATTGGCATCTGTGTCTCCTGCCTGACTGTGTCCTATCCTAAGATGAAGAGCACATGGATTTATTCCTTGTAGCTTTTCCTATTGGATATCTTCTTTGAATCAGGTACAGAGATGCAGTCTGGTAGTAGGAAGATTCTTACTATTCATGTACTAAAGAGTACTATCAAGATTCAAACAAGCACATGCTAATTCACACACACTTACACACACCACTCCATAACTAACAGGCTTTTTTATTTGTGTGTTTGTTTGTATTTTGATTCTGACAGCATCTCACTATTGTGGTCTAGTCTAACTCTGAGCTCAGTTCCCCTGCCTCAGCATCCCATATTCTGATATTATAGCTATTCACTACCTTGCCTGACTGTAAATATTATGATTATTGTTTATTATTATTATCACCATCATTATTATTCTTTCCTTTGTGCCTTGTCTATATTCTTCCTTTCTTCCATATGTTCCCTCCCTCCCTTTTTTTCTTTCCTTCTTTCCTCCTTCCCTTCCTTCCTATCTCCCTCCTTCCCTCTATCCCTTCTTTCCTTTTCTTCTGTCCCTCTTTTCTTCCTCCCTTCTGGGGATGGGACCCAGAGCCTCACATATGCTAGACAAGTACTCTATCACTGGATTATATCCTATGTCCTTCAGAATGATCAACCTTTTTATATTTTTCATTATTAGCAAGTTTCTGAGTCTGCTAAGATGGGAAGAAGAAAATATGAGTTGCCTTTTTGTATCACCCTTAGGTCCTTATCTACATTGCTATGTCCTTTCTGGTTCTTGGTTTCCCTGTTTTTAAAATTAGGGAACAAAGCATAAATGATATTTCTTAAGATGTTCTATGGAGGCCCAGTTCCCAAACTTATGAGTTCTAGTCATAAGGGCTTTGTGGCCAAATAAGAGTAGATGGCTCTGGGTTTCTTTCTACATTTTTTGGGGCATGTAATATTTGCACCCTTTTCTTTCTTTCTTTCTTTTGTATTTATTTATTTATTTATTTATTTATTTATTTATTATTATTTATTATTATTATTATTTTTTGCGGGAGTTGAGGATCGAACTCAGGGCCTTGTGCTTGCTAGGCAAGTGCTCTACCACTGAGCTAAACCCCCAACCCCCCTTTTCTTAATGCCTTGACCATGGAGTCCTTTTATCATGTGGTGAATGAAGGATATACTCTGGGAACACTGTGATTGGTCCTCACTTATTTCCTATATAGGTACAATTCTGGCCCCTCAGTGAGGTGGTAGATACTGCTGTCATGACCTCCATCAAAGTATATTATCTTTAGAAAAAGTTCCAAATTTTAGCTCCATGATTTCTAGTTGATGTAAATTTCTAAGAAATGAGACTGTCCACAGAATGCAATCTAGAGAGATGTGTAGAGGATGTATTGTGTGACACTTCTAGGGGAGAAGTGATGTCTTTTCATAACAGACTAAAGGAATGATACTACTGAGGTTAAATTAGTGAATTAGTGGGTTTATTTGGGTTACCTACAGGAGTATGGATGAGTGGTTACTTATAGCACATGGATAACTCAAGGGCAGTTGCATCACTGAAAGCCCACTCCAGCAAATGATGAATCATGAAAGACAGTACCCTGGTGATCATTGTTAAGACTTGCAAACAGCTCAACAGGCAGACAGCTCAACAGGCCAGCAAGGATTTTTTAAAGATGATTCAGCTGGCCTGGGTCTTCTTAGCAGTCTTTACTACTTACATAACCTTGGAGAGAAAGGGACTTTTCATATCTTATAAGTTTCAGGAACTTCCTAAGACACTTGAGTTGTTAATTTTCTGAGTCTTAACAAACCTTCCTTCAGAATGTCCTCAATCTTTAGAACTTTCTGAGTTTCCTCTAGCTTCCCTCCAAGATGGACCCTTTAAATTAATAGAAAATTGCTACATAATACTCAATTGTTTTCTCCAAAGCTTACAGTCTTACATGTCTGATAAATTTCAGAGACTTCCTGAGACTTCTGAGTTGTTTACTTCCTGATTCTTAAATAAGCTTCCCATTAGAATTTCCTGAGTTGTTGTTACTAGCTTCCCTCTGTGATGAACTTTTTTAACTTGGAGGAAATTGCCACATAACATGTTGGTGGGAGGCTTTAAGAAGCTGAAGCCAAAGGGCTTACACTTGGCACATTCCTTGGAAGATTGCAGAAATACTACTAGTGCTAATTCATGTCTCAAATTCAAACAAAGGATCTCATCCATGCTGTGAGTCAGGCACATACATTGTCCAGAAATCAAGCTCTGGGAAGACACAATTATGATGCTCTTGGGCCTATCTGTCACCTCAGATCATGTGTTTCATAAGTGATAATTCCTACTCATGGTTGAAATTCAAGAATAATCAAATTTCAATACTTGACTTTTTGTGTTAGGGCTCAAAGGGAAGGAGGTAGACTGCCCATGGAAGCACATAGGGATATCTACAATATTTGTGTGTCATTTTTACTTTATTGTACTAAAAAAATAAATTCAGGATCTCCTAGAAAGAGATCATCACTACAATGGAACTATCTTGACAAGACAAAACTTTACTCTTGACTAAGAGAGTGCATTATTCACAAAAGCATTAGAGTAAATATAACATGCAGCAAGTGCACTTGATTTCTATACTAATGTAGATGGTGACCATGTCTTTTTTTTTTTCAGTTGATTGGGGTCTGACCTCACAATCTCTCATGATAGGCTAGGTTCTAGAAGAATTAGAGCAAAAGAAATCAGGAAGAGGTGGGTCATTTAATTTACTTAAGTGTTTCATTAGGTGGCAGACAGGGATGTGTATGTTAAACATTTCTATAAAAGTCTTATAAGGTGGAGGAATCTATGCAAACCACATAGAAACAATAACAAATCTCACCAGGTAGCCCAGGCTGGCCTCAAATTTGAGAGCTCCTGCTTTATCCTCCCTGGCACTAGGATGATGGGCATGTGGCACCATGCCTGGCTTCAAGAAAACAATTTTAGTGGGACAATTCCAGAAACATTTAACTCTTCACAAAGATCTGCTCTGTGTCTACATTCATTTTTTAAGTATCAACTTACATGGTGCCATTTCAGCCCTTTTTCTGAAATTATGGAGATCATGCAAGATGCTGGATCATCTGTGTAACCTCAGATGTCTGTTTATGGACTCAGACAAGGTATCTTGAGTCACAAGGATGAACAGTGTTGTACTTCTCTCCCAAATCAGGAGATACTCTAAGAAGAAGGCAAATGAAAAGAGTATTCTTCTGGGTTAAATGCAATCATCTTTAAATTTAGGCTCTAGGCACTGGATAGATGGCTTAGTGGTTAGGTGGCTGCTCTTGCAAAGGAGGTTTAGTTCCCAGTACCCACATCTGTAACTTCAATTCTAGGGAATCTGATGTTCTCTTCTGGGTTCCACAGGCACCAAGTATGAATATGGCACACAGACATACATGCAGCCAAATACTCATACATATAAAGTAAAAAATATCTTTTAAAAATTAAATTTGAATTATATTTATAAACCTGTTCATGTCATCTTTGATGTTCTTTAATTATTTTTTAAACCTTAAAAGGCTTCAATACTTTACCTAGAGTTATTTGAAAAGTTGCAGTGGATTCCAAAAACTGTTCATTACAGGACAGAAAGACTGGTCTACATTTCTGTCCTGGTACAGAGCTTGCTTCTCTCTGGGGGACACCATGTCAGCTAGTAAAGTCACTGTAGTAAGCATCAATTTTGACTTGTGTCCTTGGCATGATTGGACCTCCACAAGTTCCTCAAGCATGAGTCCCAGGAAGCCAGGAATTTGTCATTGCCATGCATGTAGCCCATGGGGGAAATGACCCTGCTCATATTAATGTTTGTCTATTCCCAGGTTGTCACATACAAAATACAAGCTCATAGTATAGCAATGACTCAAAGGTATAAACAGTTTCCAGATGGTGATGTCACCAGTTGGAGTACCCTTTGCAGATTCCTGTTCTTATTTCCAGAACTTTAAAACAGATGTAGAAGATGCCTTGAGGACAATTAATTTGAGTTAGAGAAAGAAAAGGTGGCCTGAGTATCAGAGTAAAGTTGTCACAAGTAGGAGAAAAAAGGGCTGGAGAATGTCACATTGTTAATAGAGACAAAGTAAAGTGATATACATTGCAGGACTGGGTGGGCACATAGGCTACAATGAAAGGACCAAGTGTCCATGGCCTCCGTTAATATATATTTTATGGGATGGATGCAAAATCCTGGGGGGCGGGATGTGGGCCTTTTTGTCCCCCCCCTTTTTTTGATTTAAGCCTGTAGTCATCTGATAGTTGTTCTAAGTAGTTTAGAACTTAAGCTGTGTCCAAGAGAAGAAGAAATTAAATGAACAGCTTTGGGTTTCTAAGTTTCCCTCTAAGATTTTCTTTCTTGGGCTTTAAACAGAAATACTCATGAATACATTGTTATTTGTTCATGTTTTGAGTTTTGGGGTCAATTCAAACTCCCCCTTCTGCTGGGCCACCTCTAAACTTGATATTAGGACCAGGCTGTCACTTGAAGAAAGGCCAGTGTAGGCTTACTTTTGGTCTAGCCAAGGGAAAAGGCCGCTCTAGAACACAAGTTACAAGCATCCAGTGAATTGTTAACTCCAGCACAGCAGAACCTTGTCTCTGTGCTCCCATCAAAATCCTGGCTCAGCTCTATTTCTTCAGAGTTTATAATGTAGCTTCAATGGGCTTGGATTCCCCAAGCCTGGAACACATTAAGATTAGTAAATTAGATGAGTGGTTGAGGAGCAGGGGGTTTCTATGATACCATTAGATGTAACAGTAAAACACACACAGAGAAAACCACTTCCCCACAGTGGGGCATCACAGTGCCCTCTCTGCTACAGTCTGACATGGCTCTGCCAAATTCAGTAGTTTTCCAAAATACTCATACTCCTTTTCTTTCCAGTCTTGGGTCTGTGAACTGAACATCCCTGAAAAAGCAACACCTGAATTGAAGGCTCTTCAGACTGATCAAGGATTATCTCCTTCTGATTGTCAAGAGTTGGAAGGTTGCAAACTGAGAGCCAAAATTATCTTAAGCTAACTTAAATCCCCCTAATAGCTACTTACCACCCGTCTCTGTGTCTGGCCTAACATCCTTCAGACTGCCAGATAAAATATTTGGAAAATATTAACAGAACATCAACTCACACCTACCCTATTGCTCAAAATGTCAACAAATAGCATCTGATGTCCAAAGCAGATAGTTCTCTGTCCTGCTGTAACTGGACTACCTGCAGTTCACAGTTTTGTTTGGACAGGTCTATGGTAGATGACAGGAAATGAAATCCAGACACATGTAAGAAAAAGCCCTATGTAAGCCCAAGGTTCCAAACAGCCAGCTCATGCACTAAGGACAGGTCCCGGTCCCACAGCTTGGATGCCTCCCAAACAGTTGAAGCTATTCAATTGTCTCACTTATCCAGAGGGCCTGATCCAGCTGGGGGCTCCACAGTCTTTGGTTCATAATTCATGTGCTTCCATTCATTTGGCTATTTGTCCCTGTGCCTCTCCAATCTTGGTCTCAACAATTCATGCTCTTACAGTCGCTCCTCTTTCTCGACAATTGGACTCCTGGAGCTCCACCTTGGCTTACACAGGGACACTTTGCTCAGGCTGGAAAGAGGGGACTGGACCTGCCTGTACTGAATCCACCAGGTTTAAATGAATCCCCAGGGGAGTCTTGGCCCTGGAGGAGATGGGAATGGAGGGGAGGGGATGGGGGGAAGGTGGGGGCAGGGACAGGAGGGGGGAAGACAGGGGAACCCATGGCTGATGTGTAAAATTAAAACACAAATACAATAAAAAAAAGTTAAAAAAAAATAAAAGGTAAAAAAAGAAAGAAAAAAAAAAAAGGAAAAGCTCTTCCATGCACTTGGGAGTGAGGACTCCACAGAAGAAAAATATTCAACAGCAATTTGGAGGCTGAAGATAAACAAACAAGCTTTGATTTAAATACATGTGCACATAAGGTCAGGGTTTAAGAAGATCTATTTGTAGCCTCCTTTGGTTCCTGTTAGCTGGAGAGAATCAACCTTCTTCACAGACTCAAATCAAAGTTAGAAAACCTAGATCCTGTCAAGACTTTGAGAGAATACTTGCCAACTAATGATGCTAAGCAGGATATACTAAGAACCTTTTTTTTTGCAGATTTGGTCCCAAGGGTCATGTGAGTGGAATTTATCAAAATGCAGTTTCCTGAGTGTGTTGAATGAAACGTGGTCCCCATAAGCTCTAAACACTTGATGGTGATCTTTAGGGAGGCTATGGAACCTTTAGGTGGTGGAGCCTTGCTGGGAGAAGTACATCACTGGATGTGAGTAAATACGTGATCTCTCAGTTTCCTGTTCCAGACACCTCCTGTCATGCCTCCCCTACCATTATAAACTCTCTCTATAGTCAAAATCAATTCTTTCTTCCACAAGTCACTTTTGGTCATGGTGTTTCATTACACACAGCAACAAAAAGTAATTAGCAGAGTCTAATCCACTACTGTCTGGTCAGACCTTTAGCATATGATGTTTATGGATCTGTAATTTAAATTAGCCTCTTGAAGGTTTTCAGCACAATATCATTATGCAGAATAGTCCACATCTATGTAAGACTTTGTAGTCTGGGCAACATGACTTGATGCCGAGATTCTTTCCAGTTGAGATGGTCCTGCAGGTACAAGATGCTCTTTTGCTTTTCTAATAATAGACTTTTTATAGGAACAAAAAAGGGGGGGGGGTGAAAACACTGCCCATCTGTTTCTAAAGCTGGCTTAACCAGAGAAGAAAGTGGCTTCTTGATCTTCTGGCACAAGATAGTTGATACATGTACATGGCATTGGTGGTGAAACTCATTTTCCTCCAGCTGTGTGCTCTAGCCAAAGAGCTGGAGTGCAACACCACACTACAATCCCCTCCTGGAAACCTAATGCCTCTGTGAACCTTTTCCCATACATTTAGTCTACCACTGCCAATTCTGCTATCACCCTGTTCTGGGTCAGAACTCCAAAGCTCTCCTCAGTCAGGCTTTTACATGTTCTAGTGACAGTCACTTCTTAGTTTTGAGAGAGAAACAGGGCAACAACATGCTGGAATTGTACCTGCCACCCCTGAATACCTGTGAGGCAATTTAGAGGGGAGGGTACAGATAATGAACCCAGAAGCATCCCATAGACACCATCAAGGGAGGAAGAAAGCATCTGGCCAGGGCTTGGGATTCAGCCAAGAAAAAAGGCTATCAGTGAAGCCGATAATGGGCAGGTCTACTCAATAGCTTTGGCAACTCAAAAAGGAATTTGGATCAGGTCCATAGTTTCTTGGAGCTTCAGGCAACCTCCCCTGAAAACTGAGGTCCAGTCTGTATGGCCTGAAGAGAGAGAGTGGAATTGTTTATTGATGAAGAATCCTTTGAAGCAATGGTCCTCCTCTTCTAATTATGTAAGGGCTCATGGAAGATTAAGGTAGGAAGAATATTTTGCAAATTGCTCTTCTTTTTTCCCTCTCCTTCTTTTTGCTAATTCTTCAGAGACATGAAGAAACATCATCATCTTCTCCCCTCATCCAGTGTGTTTTGTACCTTTTCTGTGACATTTGCTATATGTACAAATAAATTTGAATGGTTGAATCACAAAACATATATGTGAATTAACAGTATCTCATGCTTGAACTGACATTTAGAAGCCACTGAAAATAGCCTCTATCCTTCTATTCTGAAATTAGCATTGTTTTCACAATCTCTTGTGAAATGCAATTCAATTTGCCCTCATGAGGAAGACTGAACTTGCCAGCCTTGTATCTCACCCTCCCCAGTACTGGGATTATAGATGTATACCATTATGCTAGCCAGGCTTCAGCAAGCATAGGGAAGCAGCAGACAAGTGTCCCATTCCCCCCCACTCTGGAAGACTAGGGATGGATGAATAAAAGGATGCAGAGCTGAAGTGCAAAGGAGAGAATGAGACAGTGGCAGGGAGTCTTTCTAAATGTCTCATCCTTCTTCCTTCATATTCAGAGACTGTGGACCATTTGAGCAGAGGCTGAGGCTGAAGGTAAGGTTGTGTCTACTTCTTAACATATAAGCATGATTCTCAACATATAAGTATGTTGCTGTGGAAACAAATCTCTACTTTTAGCCTCACTATCATTACTGCTGCTTTCATAGCTGCAAACACTGCCAAAGAAGATACTCTCTTGAGGACCAAGGAGGGAAAACACATGGGGAGGAATCATCCCAGAGATCTGACAGCTTTGATCAAAAGTGTCATCGTACTGAATAAAAGGAGCTGGAGACTGAGCATTCCTCTCAGATAGTTATTATTTTACAGCAAGTATAACTTATGCTTGTTTAGGGATGGGGAGGGAGACTGGCAAATTCCTGTGATGGGCATAGAAAGCACAATTATGAGAATAAATAAGTCCTGATGGGTTGATTACTCTTTTCTTACACTTCTTTTTAAAATTAAGTAAATACAATCTGAAATAAAAATAAAGTCTGCTTTTCTTGCTGCGAGATTTCATTATTCAAAAGGAGGAGAATAGACTGAAATCAATAATCTTTCAGCTCATCATTGGGAGTTTAAATAAACCCAATGAGGGTAGATTTCTTCTGTGGAAAGAAAAGATTACAGTGCCCTTCTGAGGCTTTTGAGATCCCTGGTTTGTTGAATCAGGCAACAAATACGTGGTAAATACTTAGCACCCACGCTTCAAAGGCTGGGGCTGATCTTGGCAGGACTAAAACAGAATCTTGACCCCCTTCCTTCTTCCAGCAGTCGAAGTCTTGGAGCAAATGCCAAGGGAGGCAACTAAGACCTGGGAGTTCACAGCCTTTGAGAATGTATAAGAAGGCAAGCACGCCCCATAGAAGAGATCTGGAGCTGACCAAACATTGAAATATGAGTCTTATAAGTGCCAAATCAGTTAATTTATGAGATAAACAAACACAATAACAAGATCTGGACTTTCGGGTCTACAGTTTATGGAAAAAGAAACTATTTTTCTTTGAGAAATTATGCAATTTTCTCAAGATGTGGTATTTAAGTGACAAAAGGGATGTTGTACACAGCCATGTACTTTCTGACCCAAGATGGACAAGAGGATTCTCTTGTCAATAGAATATCTTCATATAGACTCTCTCCTGGTAGAATGGCAAGTCCATAAGCTGTGGATGCAGTAGACTCCTAGAGCTAAAATACAGCATGTAGAGGCTATGACCTTTCTCCTTTGGGAGGGCCAGCTGTTTTCTAGTCACGAACACGAGCTTGGCAACAAACTGCTTATCCTCTGAAAATATGTGTCCATTTGTCTCACCTTCCAGAGACATCAATCACTCTCTCCACCCTCTCCACTTGTCTAGGACCTGCTTGAGTTACATTTCCATTTGGGGATTTAAATGCTTCAGTCTGATGGGAAGGGTGCCTGGCTCTGGGTGACAGAATGGAGCTCCACCTCTGGAAGTCATTGGGAGTGTTTCAAGGTTTTAAGTGCTCTTCAATCTTTCACATTAGATTTCAATTTTGAAGATGGTTGTAGGCTCATACAGCACAGGCATCCAGCAAGGGACCCACTTTTATAAACAATCACCCTACTACCATGTCAAGGTGCTTGTTAACTATCCTCGGCTGCTTGCCCTTCCTCCTGCAATGGGAAATATGGGAAAGCTCTTTCCAGATGCAGTTGGTAGGACAGTTAATAAATCTTAGTTTGGGGTTTATTTTGGGTCCAAAATCCTTCCTTCTATTGTTCCAGTTTTGTGTTCTGTATCTCCCCTAAGAACCTGTTACTGTTTGGTGCTCAGGATTTGAACATAGGTTGGCTTACCTGTTTGAAAAACTTGTAGTGAACTGTGGAAGGACAGACCAGATGTTGTGATGGTAAGATGAGCTGGCTGTAGAATTTTGGGCTGAAGGCTGGTGAGGACTGAAGGGACTTCAGAGCTGACTGACCCCTCTGCAGGCAGGGCAGGCTGGCATCACCACACAGGAGTTCTATTGGAAGTTCGTGCCTAGCTGAGAAACTGAAGCTTTGGCCTGAACCCACACACTCAAACTCCTCTCCTTCCTGGTAATTCCACACAGTAGTGGGGGATGCCCTCTAACACAAGCCTGGGATGAGGTTTTTCTCAAACTTCTAGAAGCTCAAATTGCTTCATCTAATGCTTTTACTGGGGTGACAGGGAGGCAGTCATGAAGATGCCTGCTGCTGGACCTCAGTGTGGAATATCCAAACACACTTATGAAATTAAAGTTGCAATACAAGTCATTAATAACACAGTGAACTTGTGTTGTTTTTGTGAGACAGGGTTTTGGAATACAGCCCAGGTTGGCCTTGAACTCATGAACTTTCTAGACTAGCCTACCTGGGCTACAATTAAAGGTGTGTGCTGCCACGGCTGGGTCAATTATTTTATTTAAGAAACAACCTGCTGTGTGAATCAGCCATGCTAGCCTAATTCAAAGTATAAATAATTCATCAATTTATTCCCTAATTGTACTTCCTATTGAATTCCATGTGGGATATATGGAAATTTCTCATTGGCTTGGTTAGCCTTGCACATGACTGTAGTCACAGATTCCCTCTTTGAAGCAGCTCTTTGGGTGGTTTACATTATCTCCATGTTGACATCCTTCCACAGAATCATTACTTTACTGATTTTCCATGATTACATACAAGTCCTGGTGTGTGCTTATAATATTTATATTGCTCCTGATTCTGACAATACAATGTAACATCTGACATAACATCACACAGCAAGAAGGGATTATTTGGGCTCAGTTTCAGAGCCACTGATCCCATACACTTGGTCACAGCATCTTGGCAGAAGAGAGCTGTTTACTTCATGGTAGACAAGAAGCAGAGAGAGGAACCAATTGGAGCCTGATTATAATCTTCCAATATTTGGCTCCAATGACTTACTTCCTCCATTTGGGCCTCATCCTCCAAAGCATCAACCACTTCCTGACACACCACCTAGGAATAAAGTGTTCGACATATAAGCCCATTGGGGGGTGCTTCATCTTGAAACATAACTCTGGTATCAGCCTTCTTGCTCCAGTTCACTACACAGGACCCTCTTGAGGGAGGAGGCTTCCCTGTGTTAACAGTCAACCTTAATTACATTTAAGAATATTTGGGGAACATCAGTCCTAGAGACACTAGCTTATTCCCCTAGATCCCCTGCTAACATGGAAGGCCATGCTTACAGCTATGATGCAAGCATCAGGGCAGTAGCAGGGTCATGCCTGTGCCTCAGTAAACACTAACATCTCAACGTCCTCAGGTATATGTGCTTGTGGAGGGCACACTCATGAAGGCAAGCTCATGAAGGCACATGAGTACATAAGCAAATACATTCTCATAGACACACATATGTATACAGGCACATACATATACATGCAAAGGCATGAATACACACAAATCCACAGACATATGTACACACATGCCCATGAATATATTACAAACATATGTGTAGACACACACATATACACACAAAGCAATGCATGCATATACATACACATATATACATTCATAATATATTCAAACAGACATATTAACACATGTACACATACATAGCTACAACACCTGCATATACACTTATACACACACATAAAACATGCACACAAACACATGTACAGCACACAAATATGCACATGGATGCATACACATACACACATGTACATATATTTGCACATACAAAAATGCACACATACATGTACCTATATGCCCTGCTACCCAGAAAAAAACCATCTCTAGCAGACTGAGAAATGAGGATCATGGCTACTAGGGCTACAGAGAGAGACCAGCTTGTCTCAAAAAGAGAGTGGAAAAAGAAGGAAGAGAAAAAATAGCTCAAGTGACATTGCTTACTCATGTCTAGATTATTAATTGTCATTTTGTCAAATTCATCACCTTTTTTTCTTCATTAGGTGCAAAAATATGACTCACACATATGTTTCACATCATGGCGCTTTTATAGTTTAAGTGCAAATGACTCTTGGGCTATTAGGATTTGAGTGGAGAAACAATTTTACCCTTTGAGTTTTGGAGGTGATTTGTTGGCTGCTGGCTAGCAGTCTACCCTCTCTGGGCCTCATTTGCCAGGTGGAGTCAGCAATGACTGGGGCCAAAATGAGTCTGTTGGTAAATTTACTTAACTCCAGCTGGAATGATGAAACACTTCTTTTTAACCTATTTAATTAGCAAATTTTCATTTCTTGAAAGATTAAAACCCAGTGTCAGTCAGGATTCAAGGAAGTAAATACGTGCAAACCACACAGATGGGGATCCAAACTGCTGAACTTTTTTGAAGGGCAATTGGGAACACTTAAAAAAAGCTGGACCTGTTTGCTACATCAGCCTAGTGATTGCTCTTCTAGGACCTGATCAGGAAGAGCTCATGAAAGATGTAACAAAGTTTGATGAGCAGCATTGTTTGCAGAGCACCATTCATAATCATGCAAAATCAAAATAACTCCAGGCCCTACAGTGGGGAAGTGTTCATGTCAACTAAGATGTGTTCAGTGATAAAAGGGCATATAACTCTTCAATTTAGTTTACTAACATATGTTATTTTATTATTTTTTTTGACATGAGGGTCTTGTTACATAGCTCAGACTGTCCTCAAACTCACTTTGTAGCCTAGGCTGACATCACACAACCCTGACTGTATTTCCCAAGTACTGGAATTACAGGCATGCATCAACTAGGCCAGGTAAGATGTTATTAACACAGTTTTAGATGTGTATATAGTTGTTTGGATAGTTTATACATATGCCTGCATAAATATATCTCTTATAAAACTATATATTTAAAATATTTTCAATTATATCCATGTGCATGTATGTGAGTGGCCCCAGATCCTAGAACTGCAGTTATAGAAGATTGGGAACTGCCTGATGCAGGTTCTGGGAAGTGAATTTGGGTTCTCTGAAAAAGCCATATGTGCTCTTAACCACTGAACCATATCTCCAGGCCCAGATCTTGCATATACATAGAAACAGAGATATGAGAGTAGATAATAGCATTTTATATATGGATATGCATTTACCTAAATATGTAAAAAGAATCCTAAAGTAACATAAAGTAATATTTTCATAGTGGCTACCTTGGAGAGAATGAAATCATATTATCCAAATTGGCTTCCTTGAGCTTTCTATATTTCAACTATTTTTGAAACCAGCACATTTTTACTTTATATACATACTTATATTATGGACATTCATGTTATTGGAAACCTTTGAAACACTGAT